>NC_063055.1:39181829-39242806 GCF_018812025.1 Megalobrama amblycephala
ACATCTGTATACTGTATCAGCGTAGACAGCGTCAGTGATTTATGACTTCAGAAACTGAACGCACATCTGTATACTGTATCAGCGTAGACAGCGTCAGTGATTATAATGACTTCAGAAACTGAACACATCTGTATACTGTATCAGCGTAGACAGCGTCAGTCATTATAATGACTTCAGAAACTGAACGCACATCTGTATACTGTATCAGCGTAGACAGCGTCAGTCATTATAATGACTTCAGAAACAAACGCACATCTGTATACTGTATCAGCGTAGACAGCGTCAGTGATTATAATGACTTCAGAAACTGAACACATCTGTATACTGTATCAGCGTAGACAGCGTCAGTCATTATATGACTTCAGAAACTGAACGCACATCTGTATACTGTATCAGCGTAGACAGCGTCAGTCATTATAATGACTTCAGAAACTGAACGCACATCTGTATACTGTATCAGCGTAGACAGCGTCAGTCATTATATGACTTCAGAAACTGAACACATCTGTATACTGTATCAGCGTAGACAGCGTCAGTCATTATAATGACTTCAGAAACTGAACGCACATCTGTATACTGTATCAGCGTAGACAGCGTCAGTGATATTATGACTTCAGAAACTGAACACATCTGTATACTGTATCAGCGTAGACAGCGTCAGTGATTATAATGACTTCAGAAACTGAACACATCTGTATACTGTATCAGCGTAGACAGCGTCAGTCATTATAATGACTTCAGAAACTGAACACATCTGTATACTGTATCAGCGTAGACAGCGTCAGTGATTATAATGACTTCAGAAACTGAACACATCTGTATACTGTATCAGCGTAGACAGCGTCAGTGATTATAATGACTTCAGAAACTGAACACATCTGTATACTGTATCAGCGTAGACAGCGTCAGTGATTATAATGACTTCAGAAACTGAACACATCTGTATACTGTATCAGCGTAGACAGCGTCAGTGATTATAATGACTTCAGAAACTGAACACATCTGTATACTGTATCAGCGTAGACAGCGTCAGTGATTATGACTTCAGAAACTGAACACATCTGTATACTGTATCAGCGTAGACAGCGTCAGTCATTATAATGACTTCAGAAACTGAACACATCTGTATACTGTATCAGCGTAGACAGCGTCAGTGATTATAATGACTTCAGAAACTGAACACATCTGTATACTGTATCAGCGTAGACAGCGTCAGTCATTATAATGACTTCAGAAACTGAACACATCTGTATACTGTATCAGCGTAGACAGCGTCAGTGATTATAATGACTTCAGAAACTGAACGCACATCTGTATACTGTATCAGCGTAGACAGCGTCAGTGATTATAATGACTTCAGAAACTGAACACATCTGTATACTGTATCAGCGTAGACAGTGTCATTATAATGACTTCAGAAACTGAACGCACATCTGTATACTGTATCAGCGTAGACAGCGTCAGTCATTATAATGACTTCAGAAACTGAACGCACATCTGTATACTGTATCAGCGTAGACAGCGTCAGTCATTATAATGACTTCAGAAACTGAACGCACATCTGTATACTGTATCAGCGTAGACAGCGTCAGTCATTATAATGACTTCAGAAACTGAACGCACATCTGTATACTGTATCAGCGTAGACAGCGTCAGTGATTATAATGACTTCAGAAACTGAACGCACATCTGTATACTGTATCAGCGTAGACAGCGTCAGTCATTATAATGACTTCAGAAACTGAACGCACATCTGTATACTGTATCAGCGTAGACAGCGTCAGTGATTATAATGACTTCAGAAACTGAACACATCTGTATACTGTATCAGCGTAGACAGCGTCAGTGATTATAATGACTTCAGAAACTGAACACATCTGTATACTGTATCAGCGTAGACAGCGTCAGTCATTATAATGACTTCAGAAACTGAACACATCTGTATACTGTATCAGCGTAGACAGCGTCAGTCATTATAATGACTTCAGAAACTGAACACATCTGTATACTGTATCAGCGTAGACAGCGTCAGTGATTATAATGACTTCAGAAACTGAACACATCTGTATACTGTATCAGCGTAGACAGCGTCAGTCATTATAATGACTTCAGAAACTGAACACATCTGTATACTGTATCAGCGTAGACAGCGTCAGTCATTATAATGACTTCAGAAACTGAACACATCTGTATACTGTATCAGCGTAGACAGCGTCAGTCATTATAATGACTTCAGAAACTGAACACATCTGTATACTGTATCAGCGTAGACAGCGTCAGTCATTATAATGACTTCAGAAACTGAACGCACATCTGTATACTGTATCAGCGTAGACAGCGTCAGTCATTATAATGACTTCAGAACTGAACACATCTGTATACTGTATCAGCGTAGACAGCGTCAGTCATTATAATGACTTCAGAAACTGAACACATCTGTATACTGTATCAGCGTAGACAGCGTCAGTGATTATAATGACTTCAGAAACTGAACACATCTGTATACTGTATCAGCGTAGACAGCGTCAGTGATTATAATGACTTCAGAAACTGACACATCTGTATACTGTATCAGCGTAGACAGCGTCAGTCATTATAATGACTTCAGAAACTGAACACATCTGTATACTGTATCAGCGTAGACAGCGTCAGTGATTATAATGACTTCAGAAACTGAACGCACATCTGTATACTGTATCAGCGTAGACAGCGTCAGTGATTATAATGACTTCAGAAACTGAACACATCTGTATACTGTATCAGCGTAGACAGCGTCAGTCATTATAATGACTTCAGAAACTGAACACATCTGTATACTGTATCAGCGTAGACAGCGTCAGTCATTATAATGACTTCAGAAACTGAACACATCTGTATACTGTATCAGCGTAGACAGCGTCAGTCATTATAATGACTTCAGAAACTGAACACATCTGTATACTGTATCAGCGTAGACAGCGTCAGTCATTATAATGACTTCAGAAACTGAACACATCTGTATACTGTATCAGCGTAGACAGCGTCAGTCATAATGACTTCAGAAACTGAACACATCTGTATACTGTATCAGCGTAGACAGCGTCAGTCATTATAATGACTTCAGAAACTGAACGCACATCTGTATACTGTATCAGCGTAGACAGCGTCAGTGATTATAATGACTTCAGAAACTGAACACATCTGTATACTGTATCAGCGTAGACAGTGTCATTATAATGACTTCAGAAACTGAACACATCTGTATACTGTATCAGCGTAGACAGCGTCAGTCATTATGACTTCAGAAACTGAACACATCTGTATACTGTATCAGCGTAGACAGCGTCAGTCATTATAATGACTTCAGAAACTGAACACATCTGTATACTGTATCAGCGTAGACAGCGTCAGTGATTATAATGACTTCAGAAACTGAACACATCTGTATACTGTATCAGCGTAGACAGCGTCAGTGATATAATGACTTCAGAAACTGAACACATCTGTATACTGTATCAGCGTAGACAGCGTCAGTGATTATAATGACTTCAGAAACTGAACGCACATCTGTATACTGTATCAGCGTAGACAGCGTCAGTGATTATAATGACTTCAGAAACTGAACACATCTGTATACTGTATCAGCGTAGACAGCGTCAGTCATTATAATGACTTCAGAAACAACACACATCTGTATACTGTATCAGCGTAGACAGCGTCAGTGATTATATGACTTCAGAAACGCACATCTGTATACTGTATCAGCGTAGACAGCGTCAGTATTATAATGACTTCAGAAACTGAACGCACATCTGTATACTGTATCAGCGTAGACAGCGTCAGTGATTTAATGACTTCAGAAACTGAACACATCTGTATACTGTATCAGCGTAGACAGCGTCAGTCATTATAATGACTTCAGAAACTGAACGCACATCTGTATACTGTATCAGCGTAGACAGCGTCAGTATTATATGACTTCAGAAACAACGCACATCTGTATACTGTATCAGCGTAGACAGTGTCATTATAATGACTTCAGAAACTGAACACATCTGTATACTGTATCAGCGTAGACAGCGTCAGTCATTATAATGACTTCAGAAACTGAACACATCTGTATACTGTATCAGCGTAGACAGCGTCAGTCATTATAATGACTTCAGAAACTGAACACATCTGTATACTGTATCAGCGTAGACAGCGTCAGTGATTATATGACTTCAGAAACTGAACACATCTGTATACTGTATCAGCGTAGACAGCGTCAGTCATTATAATGACTTCAGAAACTGAACACATCTGTATACTGTATCAGCGTAGACAGCGTCAGTGATTATAATGACTTCAGAAACTGAACACATCTGTATACTGTATCAGCGTAGACAGCGTCAGTGATTATAATGACTTCAGAAACTGAACACATCTGTATACTGTATCAGCGTAGACAGCGTCAGTGATTATAATGACTTCAGAAACTGAACACATCTGTATACTGTATCAGCGTAGACAGCGTCAGTCATTATAATGACTTCAGAAACTGAACACATCTGTATACTGTATCAGCGTAGACAGCGTCAGTGATTATAATGACTTCAGAAACTGAACGCACATCTGTATACTGTATCAGCGTAGACGGCGTCAGTGATTATATGACTTCAGAAACTGAACACATCTGTATACTGTATCAGCGTAGACAGCGTCAGTCATTATAATGACTTCAGAAACTGAACACATCTGTATACTGTATCAGCGTAGACAGCGTCAGTCATTATAATGACTTCAGAAACTGAACGCACATCTGTATACTGTATCAGCGTAGACAGCGTCAGTCATTAATGACTTCAGAAACTGAACACATCTGTATACTGTATCAGCGTAGACAGCGTCAGTCATTATAATGACTTCAGAAACTGAACGCACATCTGTATACTGTATCAGCGTAGACAGCGTCAGTCATTATAATGACTTCAGAAACTGAACGCACATCTGTATACTGTATCAGCGTAGACAGCGTCAGTCATTATAATGACTTCAGAAACTGAACGCACATCTGTATACTGTATCAGCGTAGACAGCGTCAGTGATTATAATGACTTCAGAAACTGAACGCACATCTGTATACTGTATCAGCGTAGACAGCGTCAGTGATTATAATGACTTCAGAAACTGAACGCACATCTGTATACTGTATCAGCGTAGACAGCGTCAGTCATTATAATGACTTCAGAAACTGAACGCACATCTGTATACTGTATCAGCGTAGACAGCGTCAGTGATTATAATGACTTCAGAAACTGAACACATCTGTATACTGTATCAGCGTAGACAGCGTCAGTGATTATAATGACTTCAGAAACTGAACACACATCTGTATACTGTATCAGCGTAGACAGCGTCAGTGATTATAATGACTTCAGAAACTGAAACATCTGTATACTGTATCAGCGTAGACAGCGTCAGTGATTATAATGACTTCAGAAACTGACACATCTGTATACTGTATCAGCGTAGACAGCGTCAGTGATTATAATGACTTCAGAAACTGAACGCACATCTGTATACTGTATCAGCGTAGACAGCGTCAGTGATTATAATGACTTCAGAAACTGAACACATCTGTATACTGTATCAGCGTAGACAGCGTCAGTCATTATAATGACTTCAGAAACTGAACACATCTGTATACTGTATCAGCGTAGACAGCGTCAGTCATTATAATGACTTCAGAAACTGAACACATCTGTATACTGTATCAGCGTAGACAGCGTCAGTCATTATAATGACTTCAGAAACTGAACACATCTGTATACTGTATCAGCGTAGACAGCGTCAGTCATTATAATGACTTCAGAAACTGAACATCTGTATACTGTATCAGCATAGACAGCGTCAGTCATTATGACTTCAGAAACTGACGCACATCTGTATACTGTATCAGCGTAGACAGCGTCAGTCATTATAATGACTTCAGAAACTGAACGCACATCTGTATACTGTATCAGCGTAGACAGCGTCAGTGATTATAATGACTTCAGAAACCGAACACACATCTGTATACTGTATCAGCGTAGACAGCGTCAGTGATTATAATGACTTCAGAAACCGAACACACATCTGTATACTGTATCAGCGTAGACAGCGTCAGTCATTATGACTTCAGAAACTGAACACATCTGTATACTGTATCAGCGTAGACAGCGTCAGTCATTATTATGACTTCAGAAACCGAACACACATCTGTATACTGTATCAGCGTAGACAGCGTCAGTGATTATAATGACTTCAGAAACTGAACACATCTGTATACTGTATCAGCGTAGACAGCGTCAGTGATTATAATGACTTCAGAAACAAACACACATCTGTATACTGTATCAGCGTAGACAGCGTCAGTGATTATATGACTTCAGAAACTGAACGCACATCTGTATACTGTATCAGCGTAGACAGCGTCAGTGATTATAATGACTTCAGAAACTGAACACATCTGTATACTGTATCAGCGTAGACAGCGTCAGTCATTATTATGACTTCAGAAACCAAACACACATCTGTATACCATATCAGCGTAGACAGCGTCAGTGATTATTATGACTTCAGAAACCAAACGCACATCTGTATACTGTATCAGCGTAGACAGCGTCAGTGATTATATGACTTCAGAAACCAAACGCACATCTGTATACTGTATCAGCGTAGACAGCGTCAGTGATTATAATGACTTCAGAAACTGAACACATCTGTATACTGTATCAGCGTAGACAGTGTCAGTCATTATAATGACTTCAGAAACTGATCGCACATCTGTATACTGTATCAGCGTAGACAGCGTCAGTTATTATTATGACTTCAGAAACCAAACGCTCATCTGTATACTGTATCAGCGTAAACAGCGTCAGTGATTATAATGACTTCAGAAACTGAACACATCTGTATACTGTATCAGCGTAGACAGTGTCAGTCATTATTATGACTTCAGAAACTGAACGCACATCTGTATACTGTATCAGCGTAGACAGCGTCAGTCATTATTATGACTTCAGAAACTGAACACATCTGTATACTGTATCAGCGTAGACAGCGTCAGTGATTATTATGACTTCAGAAACTGAACACATCTGTATACTGTATCAGCGTAGACAGCGTCAGTCATTATAATGACTTCAGAAACTGAACACATCTGTATACTGTATCAGCGTAGACAGCGTCAGTGATTATAATGACTTCAGAAACTGAACACATCTGTATACTGTATCAGCGTAGACAGCGTCAGTGATTATATGACTTCAGAAACTGAACACATCTGTATACTGTATCAGCGTAGACAGCGTCAGTGATTATTATGACTTCAGAAACTGAACACATCTGTATACTGTATCAGCGTAGACAGCGTCAGTCATTATAATGACTTCAGAAACTGAACACATCTGTATACTGTATCAGCGTAGACAGCGTCAGTCATTATAATGACTTCAGAAACTGAACGCACATCTGTATACTGTATCAGCGTAGACAGCGTCAGTGATTATTATGACTTCAGAAACTGAACACATCTGTATACTGTATCAGCGTAGACAGCGTCAGTCATTATAATGACTTCAGAAACTGAACACATCTGTATACTGTATCAGCGTAGACAGCGTCAGTGATTATAATGACTTCAGAAACTGAACGCACATCTGTATACTGTATCAGCGTAGACAGCGTCAGTCATTATGACTTCAGAAACTGAACACATCTGTATACTGTATCAGCGTAGACAGCGTCAGTCATTATTATGACTTCAGAAACTGAACGCACATCTGTATACTGTATCAGCGTAGACAGCGTCAGTCATTATTATGACTTCAGAAACTGAACGCACATCTGTATACTGTATCAGCGTAGACAGCGTCAGTCATTATTATGACTTCAGAAACTGAACGCACATCTGTATACTGTATCAGCGTAGACAGCGTCAGTGATTATAATGACTTCAGAAACTGAACGCACATCTGTATACTGTATCAGCGTAGACAGCATCAGTGAGTATAATGACTTCAGAAACTGAACGCACATCTGTATACTATATCAGCGTAGACAGCGTCAGTCATTATTATGACTTCAGAAACTGAACGCACATCTGTATACTGTATCAGCGTAGACAGCGTCAGTGATTATTATGACTTCAGAAACTGAACACATCTGTATACTGTATCAGCGTAGACAGCGTCAGTCATTATAATGACTTCAGAAACTGAACACATCTGTATACTGTATCAGCGTAGACAGCGTCAGTCATTATAATGACTTCAGAAACTGAACACATCTGTATACTGTATCAGCGTAGACAGCGTCAGTCATTATAATGACTTCAGAAACTGATCGCACATCTGTATACTGTATCAGCGTAGACAGCATCAGTCATTATAATGACTTCAGAGACCGAACACATCTGTATACTGTATCAGTGTAGACAGCGTCAGTGATTATAATGACTTCAGAAACTGAACACATCTGTATACTGTATCAGCGTAGACAGCATCACTGATTATAATGACTTCAGAAACTGAACACACATCTGTATACTGTATCAGCGTAGACAGCGTCAGTCATTATAATGACTTCAGAAACTGAACATCTGTATACTGTATCAGCGTAGACAGCGTCAGTGATTATAATGACTTCAGAAACAGAACATCTGTATACTGTATCAGCGTAGACAGCGTCAGTGATTGTAATGACTTCAGAAACTGAACGCACATCTGTATACTGTATCAGCGTAGACAGCGTCAGTCATTATAATGACTTCAGAAACTGAACACATCTGTATACTGTATCAGCGTAGACAGCATCAGTCATTATAATGACTTCAGAGACCGAACACATCTGTATATTGTATCAGCGTAGACAGCGTCAGTCATTATAATGACTTCAGAAACTGAACGGACATCTGTATACTGTATCAGCGTAGACAGCGTCAGTCATTATAATGACTTCAGAAACTGAACACATCTGTATACTGTATCAGCGTAGACAGCGTCAGTCATTATAATGACTTCAGAAACTGAACGGACATCTGTATATTGTATCAGCGTAGACAGCGTCAGTCATTATAATGACTTCAGAAACTGATCGCACATCTGTATACTGTATCAGCGTAGACAGCATCATTCATTATAATGACTTCAGAGACCGAACACATCTGTATACTGTATCAGTGTAGACAGCGTCAGTGATTATAATGACTTCAGAAACTGAACACATCTGTATACTGTATCAGCGTAGACAGCGTCAGTCATTATAATGACTTCAGAAACTGAACATCTGTATACTGTATCAGCGTAGACAGCGTCAGTGATTGTAATGACTTCAGAAACTGAACGCACATCTGTATACTGTATCAGCGTAGACAGCGTCAGTGATTATAATGACTTCAGAAACTGAACGCACATCTGTATACTGTATCAGCGTAGACAGCGTCAGTCATTATGACTTCAGAAACTGATCGCACATCTGTATACTGTATCAGCGTAGACAGCGTCAGTGATTATAATGACTTCAGAAACTGAACACATCTGTATACTGTATCAGCGTAGACAGCGTCAGTCATTATAATGACTTCAGAAACTGAACGCACATCTGTATACTGTATCAGCGTAGACAGCGTCAGTGATTATAATGACTTCAGAAACTGAACGCACATCTGTATACTGTATCAGCGTAGACAGCGTCAGTGATTATAATGACTTCAGAAACTGAACGCACATCTGTATACTGTATCAGCGTAGACAGCGTCAGTGATTATAATGACTTCAGAAACTGAACGGACATCTGTATACTGTATCAGCGTACACAGCGTCAGTCATTATAATGACTTCAGAAACTGAACACATCTGTATACTGTATCAGCGTAGACAGCGTCAGTCATTATGACTTCAGAAACTGATCGCACATCTGTATACTGTATCAGCGTACACAGCGTCAGTCATTATAATGACTTCAGAAACTGAACACATCTGTATACTGTATCAGCGTAGACAGCGTCAGTGATTATAATGACTTCAGAAACTGAACGCACATCTGTATACTGTATCAGCGTAGACAGCGTCAGTCATTATGACTTCAGAAACTGATCGCACATCTGTATACTGTATCAGCGTAGACAGCGTCAGTGATTATAATGACTTCAGAAACTGATCGCACATCTGTATACTGTATCAGCGTAGACAGCGTCAGTGATTATAATGACTTCAGAAACTGAACGCACATCTGTATACTGTATCAGCGTAGACAGCGTCAGTCATTATGACTTCAGAAACTGAACGGACATCTGTATACTGTATCAGCGTAGACAGCGTCAGTGATTATAATGACTTCAGAAACTGAACGCACATCTGTATACTGTATCAGCGTAGACAGCGTCAGTCATTATGACTTCAGAAACTGATCGCACATCTGTATACTGTATCAGCGTAGACAGCGTCAGTGATTATAATGACTTCAGAAACTGAACGCACATCTGTATACTGTATCAGCGTAGACAGCGTCAGTCATTATGACTTCAGAAACTGATCGCACATCTGTATACTGTATCAGCGTAGACAGCGTCAGTGATTATAATGACTTCAGAAACTGAACGCACATCTGTATACTGTATCAACGTAGACAGCGTCAGTCATTATGACTTCAGAAACTGAACGGACATCTGTATACTGTATCAGCGTAGACAGCGTCAGTGATTATAATGACTTCAGAAACTGAACGCACATCTGTATACTGTATCAGCGTAGACAGCGTCAGTCATTATGACTTCAGAAACTGAACGGACATCTGTATACTGTATCAACGTAGACAGCGTCAGTCATTATGACTTCAGAAACTGATCGCACATCTGTATACTGTATCAGCGTAGACAGCGTCAGTCATTATGACTTCAGAAACTGATCGCACATCTGTATACTGTATCAACGTAGACAGCGTCAGTCATTATGACTTCAGAAACTGAACACATCTGTATACTGTATCAGTGTAGACAGCGTCAGTGATTATAATGACTTCAGAAACTGAACGCACATCTGTATACTGTATCAGCGTAGACAGCGTCAGTGATTATAATGACTTCAGAAACTGAACGCACATCTGTATACTGTATCAGCGTAGACAGCGTCAGTGATTATAATGACTTCAGAAACTGAACGCACATCTGTATACTGTATCAGCGTAGACAGCGTCAGTCATTATGACTTCAGAAACTGAACGGACATCTGTATACTGTATCAACGTAGACAGCGTCAGTCATTATGACTTCAGAAACTGATCGCACATCTGTATACTGTATCAACGTAGACAGCGTCAGTCATTATGACTTCAGAAACTGAACACATCTGTATACTGTATCAGTGTAGACAGCGTCAGTCATTATAATGACTTCAGAAACTGAACACATCTGTATACTGTATCAGCGTAGACAGCGTCAGTGATTATAATGACTTCAGAAACTTAAGCAGAGCAACAGCGTCCAGATCTACAGAGGATACTTTATAAAAATTCCTCAACCAAGCATTCAGTATCCGTTTTGTTAAGAAAGTTATTATTAAAATATGAAAAATAATATTCAGAAAACAAATTGGCAGTGTTAGAGTGAATAGATCGAGAAAGACATGAAGGCTGGGAGCAAATAGATGACGGGAGAAATCAAACAAAATTGGATAATGGTCAGACATACATGCATCAATAACCTCCAGATTTGAGATTAAAAAGCCTCGAGACAGCAAGATCGAGTGTGTGACCCAAATTGTGAGTTGGACCACATACAGATTGTTCGAAGTTCAAAGACTCTGAAAGAGTTACAAATTCTTTGCCCAACGGTTCTGAAGGACAGCAGAGATGAATGTTAAAATCCCCAAGAATCAATAGTTTATCAGCCCGAGTCACCAGATCAGAGAGAAAATCAGAAAATTGATGATTAAAATCCTTAGTGTATTTAGGGGGTCTGTAAATCAAAGCACCTAGCACGGGACCCTTTAAATCAACCTTCAATAACTGGACCTCAAAACTGGAAAAAGCGGCAGCCAAACGCGCCAGCGTTCACTCAAACCGGAAACAGACAAACCTATTACCTATTATTTAAAATGAGGAGGTTGATTTAAGCTATTAAACTTACAGGAGGTTTTAATGGTACAAAGACAAGATCAAAGCAAATTTGATTCCTCATCTTATGACCCCTTTAACACACACATTTTTTTTTTTTTTTTTTTTTAATAAATCCTTATCTTGTGACGAAAAGAATGTGTGGGAACCAGCAAGCACTATGTATGCACTAAATTCACTATACATATATGCACTATATCCTGTATCACCTTGTGTGTTTAATGCAGTGTTCTCTGCTTTCTCAAGGCTGCAGATAAGCATCAGTGCAGCACTTTGAAGGCTGTGGTCTCCGTCAGTATGCCGTGCTTCTCGTCGTCTGTGAGGCTCACCTCCAGCATTCGTAGGTACATCAGCGTGCCACGCTTCCCACACTCATGTCCAGCGCTGCTACAAAATCACATCTATCATCACAGGTGTAGCAGTATGGCAGTGAATAAGAGCACATCGTCCTGCAGCTATGTTATTGTTGGAGCTGGATCTGCAGGTTGCGTTCTGGCCAACCGTCTGTCAGAGAATGCGTCCGATTCGGTGCTCCTTCTGGAAGCCGGACCCAAAGACAAGCAGCTGGGAAGCACCCGTCTGTCCTGGAAGATCCACATGCCCGCCGCTCTGACCTATAACCTCTGTGATGACAAGTATAACTGGTATTACCATACATTACCTCAGGCACACATGGATGACAGGGTGATGTACTGGCCGCGCGGCCGCGTTTGGGGCGGATCGTCGTCGCTCAATGCCATGGTGTACATTCGGGGCCACGCAGAGGACTACAACCGCTGGCAGAGGGAGGGAGCTGAAGGCTGGGACTACGATCACTGTCTGCCATACTTCCGAAAGGCCCAGACGCATGAGCTCGGAGCAGACCGATACCGAGGGGGCAACGGCCCGCTGCATGTGACGCGAGGAAAGACCGATCACCCTCTGCACCACGCGTTCATCAAAGCGGGCCAGCAGGCTGGATACCCCTTCACAGATGATATGAATGGATTCCAGCAGGAAGGAGTGGGCTGGATGGATATGACCATCCACAGAGGTAAATGTTAGGACACAAAAATGAAAAAATTGTCACTAATTTACTCACCCTCATGCCAAACCCACAAGACTTTTGTTCATCTTCAAAATACAAATGAAGACATTTTTAATGTAATCTGAACAATTTCTGTCCTTTTGACTTAGGGCTGTGCAATTAATCGTAAATGATTTTTGATTTAGCTTTTGGTTTCCAAATATTATAAAAACAAGATAATCGTAAAACGATAACTGTTCCGTCCAGCGCACCATCCTTTCCTTCAGAGTGATACACTTTTGTTCCTCCCTAAGGGGCTGTTTACACAACACCATTTTCAACTAAAAATGAAAAACTTTTTATGCGTTTTGGCTGTTCATTTACACGACAACGGCGTTTTGGTGGCCTGAAAACGCAAACTTTTGAAAACGGGTATACATTACAGTGTAAGTATTTGAAAACGATACCGTTATCATATATGTGTAAATTGCAAAAATGCGAATTTGTGAAAACAGCGACGTGACGCACATGTGTATTATGTGTTTAGTCTATCCACCTTATTTTTCGATGCGGAAGTAAGGTGTTTTCTGTGAATGTGCAAGACTTCCGATTTATTAGCCGCTATAGGGAAAGAAAGAGAAGAATACCAAAGTGCAGTAAACTATAAAAATAAGGTGGATAGGCATTGCACGTTTGGTGTGAGTGCTCTGTAAAAGAATGCATATGTGCGCAGGCCTGTAGTCTCATATCCAACTACTTGTCTGGCATGCGTACTACAGCTTTTTTTTAGTCATTTTCGCGGATTGAAACACACATAAGCAAAGTATACTGTGGGCTTCAGATATGTGCCTAAATGGTCAAATAGCCTACACCCAAATATGACAAAATGCCGTTTTGTTAAGTATCTTCGTAAACACAGTTGGTTATATCTTAAGTGAATGTAAACAGTTCAGAAACAATACGTGTGTAACAGTATATTGGATCCATGCAGCTCTTAAAGTGACAGCAAACTAATAAATCTGCTGCAGTTATTATAAATCAAACAAAAGACAAAGATAAAATCACTCACTGCCCTTGAATGAATAACTTTTGTTGTTTTAATAAGGATTAGTCTATATTTAATATATACAGCATTGTTGTTTTACATTTGATTACTTTATTCAATTTCTGTTGTTATCTATTACTTATCTGAATAGTACTGTTAGTACATCTCCCGTTCTGTTGGTTTTGTTTGATTAGTTTCTTTGTTCTTATTGTATTGCTGACTGTTTACTTGTTTTCTGTAACTGTTTTGAGGAATTTTTTACTCTACATTAACCTAGTATTAGTTTTTGCTGAAGTATTGATAATTGTAAAATTTAGTTGACATTTAAAATTACTCCCATCATAAAAATAAGACTTTGATTTTTTTTTTTTCCAAAGACTTTGATCATATCACCCACCAATAATCATGTTAAATAATCATGATTTCAATACTGACCAAGATAATCGTGATTATGATTTTGCCATAATCGAGCAGCACTAGTTTGACTGTTCAAAACATTCACAAAGTAAAATAAATTTATATGAATCAAGCAGTTTAATCCAAGTCTTCTGAACAGACACAATTGCTTTATATGATGAATAGATTTAATTTAGGCTTTTATTCACATATAAACATTGATCAGAGCAACTACATACAGTAGAGCACTTAAATATGGTAAATGGAAGCTCAACTGAACTCATTTTAGCATCTGCCATGAGAAGGATGAAAGTCTGAGTTACTTTAATGGGGATGTTTATTTAACATCATGTGGTAAGAAATGCTACAGAAATTGAATAATCAAATGTAAAAAATAAAACACTGCATAGTCTTCACTGTATGAATTTATTATAAATTGATTCTTATAAAAGATACAAAAGTCATTCAGTTAAGAGCAGTGTGTGATTTTTCTCTGTCTTTTATTGTTTGATTAACATTAGGTTTTATTAGGCTGCCGTCACTTTAAAACTTAATGCATGGATCCAATATACTGACACACATCCGGTTTTCATCCCACTGTTTACATTTACTTTAGACCTAACAGACTGTGTTTACATGAATACTCCACGTGATGGGCGTTTTGATATAATTGTGTGTATTTGACCATTCAAGTGCAATAAGCCGCGAAAGAGAACTGAACTTGTGATATGCTGTGCACACATCGAGTGTCTGTCAGTCAGCGCGCGAGTCAATCATTTCACATCTTATTGTGCTTAATAACTCTTTTTAACATCATACACATCCCACTTTTAGTTTTCTCATTTATGCATGTTTCTTTATCACTCAAATGTGTCAATAACTTTAAGTAATACCGTGGATATATGTATGTACAGTATATGATGATAAACAATTATATCATCGCCACAATACTAATGTCTATAACACTAACACTAGAGTCTATAATGAACAAAATAAAAATTCACCGTCTCTATTTTTCTCCCACAGGTAAGCGATGGAGCACAGCTAGCGCTTACCTTCGGCCTGCGCTGTCCAGACCCAACCTGAGAACAGAAGTGCGCTGCATGGTGACCCGTATCCTGTTTGATGGGACGCGTGCGCGAGGGGTGGAGTACCAGCAGGATGGACAGACGAAAAAGGTAAAACAATCATGTGCCAAATGATTTTTTCATACTGCACTTAAGTGTGCGACATACTTTGTTCCAGACTGGCTTTCAGTCTGTGTGTTGATTAGTAGGGCTGGGTAAAAAATGCTCATTTCTCAGTTTTAATCGATTCTCATTTTTATGAACCTGTGTCGATTCTTAAATCCCAAGAATCAATCTTTTAGTTTATGCTGTTTTCAGATGATGAATGAACAACACTTTGTAGCGTACATCCCATCCAATAAATCCCAGTAAGCTTTCTGATTTGTTACTTTTGATATGAAACAAAGCCCCAAATTTCAAATTCTGTCAATTTTATTAAGAGATTCTGTCAATAACTGTGTTTTTGTGTCTCTTTAATGTTGTGGTGACAGATCACTGTAGTTGAAGTGATCATCTCTTCCTCTTTACTACATGTTACAGCACCAAATAAACATGAATGAACATCAGAAGATACAGAACAACTTACTGAAATGAATCATGTCTCATGTGATCCATCAATCAGTGTTTCAACCGTGGAAAGATGTCAATAAAACAGCTGGAGAACAATGTCACGTAACGTCACATTTACCTCAGAAAAGACCTTCATTGACCATAAACTCGATAGTCAGCTAGAAATATTAGGGCTGTCAATTGATTAAAAATTTTAATCTAATTAATTACATACTCTGTGATTAATTAATCTAAATTAATCGCATACATCATTTTTGCTGTGAAAGTATTAAATATTTCAATTCACATGAATCAATGCAGGGTTTTTCCTGGGTCAAAAATGGTCTTCGGTGGTGACAGACATGGTCATCCACACAAACAGTAAAAAGTGCCCTACCCACGTGATCTGCGAGCCCGATACTGACAATAAAGTACCCGTCACTCTCACTGTAATTCTTTTTTGCCCTCTTTGCAAAAAAAAAAAAAAAGTGATTTTATAGCTTTTAAGTGATTTTATAGCTTTGTAAGAGAAGATGCTTTTTTGCTAAACCTGAAAAGAATTAAAAAGTAGCATTTAGAAGTTATATTAACTAATAATATAATTTTCTACCATATACAATTGAATGCACCTAGCTAACAACAACTTGCTTTGTTCTGGTTTCACCTCACTCCAGTCTGAATTAACTGATTTTATAGGAAGGCCTAATTTACTACACATTGTCATTTAAATAACCTGAAAATATTGTGGATTATTAAGGCTAATTTTACTAACCACTCTTGCTAAATGGGGTAAGCACACTTATGTTCTCATTTCAGAGTTGTTCGAGTAAATGATTCATTATAGACCATGTGGACAGATCAGTTGTTGTCATGATTCATTAAAATGAATCTGTTCAAATGAGTCATTAGGTCGCGAATCGGACATTAGCGGACGTTGACGCGTTACGTGCGAATCGCGACTGTTATTAGGACATCGCAAAAGATTTGTCAACACAGAAAACACTTCACCACTGGATAGGATTTTCTTTTTGTTTACTGAAAGTGTGGTTTATGTCAGCTGCACGTGCAGGGCACCTGTCAGAGAAGATGAGGTGACGTTCTTTTGAGCACTATTCACACCCAGCGGTTATTCAGGAAAAACATTCTCCGAATGAAACATGGATTCGGTCTTACGAACTTTTAGCATTGTGTCAGTTGATTTAGATTATTATGTGTGAGGTAGAGAGAGTGCAAAGACGGTGCTTACTTTGAAGACAGAGAGAGCTCGCGCGCACGAGGGAATTGCTCTGCTTGTTCTGTCCGTCAGCGCAGCAGTCGTCTCCCTCCTTCATTTTACAGTCAAATGGTGGCTAGAATGGCTCCAGGTTCAAAGGTCAATACGGAATGGATTAATCTGCGTTATTTTTTTTAACACGTTATTTTTTTCTCAGATTAATTAATCGAAATTAACGCATTATTTTGACAGCCCTAATTAATATATGTACTATATTACATATTCATTATATATTTTTCTATATTCAATGTATGTTTGAATAAATTGTTATGAAAAGTTAAGACGGTCACAATTTAAATGTTTATATTTAAAAAAAAAAACATAATTATGTAATTATAAAGTTAGTATTATAATGTTGTTATTATTGTAAAAACTGTGTAATTTAAGTGTTTATGTAGTTAATTTTACCTTTAATATTACAGAAATGTACCAACTGACTCCTTGTATAGTTTTCAGCATTAGTTGATCTTCCTTGACATGTACTGTACCTGATATGAATCGATAGTGAATTTGAATCGAATCACGCTTCACAATCAGCTTGTGAATCGAAATCAATTCATGAAATTTGTGTCAATGCCCTATTGCTTAGCGACACAAACTTTAATTCTTTGGCTTAATTTTAAAACTCTACATATATCACATTTATTCATGTTTTTTTATTTATTTATTTATTTTTTGGTCAGTTTTTCTGAACCAAGATTTTCATAACATCAAATCACTCTCCTTTCTGTGGTTGTGTGCAATGCAAATCCATTGATATCAATGGGAACAGTGCACTGTAAAGATAAAGAAGGATAATGCTAATGTTTGTGGTCCAATTCCCTGTATTGCCGCTTTATTTAAATGAAAAACATCTCATTCTACAGCTGGATAAATGAGCTCACGCATTCCTTCCTGTCAGACGTTCAGTCAGTGTGTAGGAGTCCTACATCAGTCATAGCAGTGAAAATAAATCTGTTCTTAACTTATTCTTAGTCTCTAACTCAAGTTCTGGTGAGTGAAATCTAACAATTTACTAGCCATCGGCTAAAGACAGACATTATTTAGTCACTTAGTTGCATATGTGAGTGATTTATTGGTATTGTAGAAGGTTGATATGGCTTTGTCCTTCAGTAGTTAAGTTTTGCATTGGTAGTGTTGAGTTGCATCACTTGTTACCGTCGGGTCAGAGGTCACTCGTCCGCCAGAACTCGACTTGTGTACGGCCGTTGCCAGAAGCCAGTGATTATAGTTTATAAAGTTATAAATATTGATATTGTTCTTTAAAAAAAACTCATCGCTTCTCTTTAGAAGGCCTTTATTAACCCCCTGGAGTCGTGTGGATTACTTTTATGATGGATGGATGTGCTTTTGTGGCCTTCAAAATCTCGGAAGCCATTCACTCCCATTATAAAGCTTGGAAGAGCCAGGATATTTTTAATATAACTCCGGTTGTGTTTGGCTGAAAGAAGAAAGTCATATACACCTAGGATGGCTTGAGAGTGAGTAAATCCCTTTAAACTGCTGCGTTACTGTCCACCACTGGTTTACTGGCAGTGAAAGCAGCATTTTCCTGGATAATTCAGGAGCTGATCTATTTAAACATCTGAAGCATTTGACCAGAATCATCTTGTGACAGAGAAAACTTCAGCAGGCAGGTTGTGCAATCTGTGTGATCAACCTACATATTATGTCACAGTTGCAAAATTGGGTCTTTTTTTTCCATCAGCTCTGAAAACAGACCGCTGATAAGCGATGACAGATGTGATTGTGCTGACATCAGTTCCTGTCCCCAGTTCCTTATCTTCAGTCATCAGTCTTTCCTTCTCGCTCATTTCTTCTGAAGTTATATATGAAGAATAGATAAGTTACATGTTGACACGTTTACTTCAGGTGTTTGCTGATAAGGAGGTCATTCTCAGCGGTGGAGCCATAAACTCTCCGCAGCTCCTCCTGCTGTCTGGAGTGGGAAATGCAGATGAGCTTCGCAAACACGATATTCCGGTGACACAGCATCTCCCAGGTGACCTCATTTCCTTCTTTGTGCCCTCCAAGATCTCCCCTCTCCACAGATCACACATTAAGCTCCGAATGCGAGTTGATAAAATGGGTATTTCTGGACAACCGACTGTTACCTTTTAAAGTAGGCATGAATTGAACCTCTACTGTAATATAGGACTGATGGGAGGGAGGTGGATTCTTTGGGGGTAATTTCAAATGAATTGACTTGTCTTGTCGTGTGTTCCCAGGTGTGGGCATGAATCTTCAGGACCATCTGGAGCTGTATGTGCAGCATCGCTGTACTCAACCCATCACTCTGTACAAAGCCCAGAAGCCCTTCCATATGCTGAAGATCGGCCTGGAATGGCTTCTCAAATTCACAGGTATGTCTGAACCTTCGATAAGAGCTCTGGATATTTGTGTGCATCTCACCAAGAACATGGTCATATCACCCTAAAAGAAAAATAGAGAGACATTTTTATTACAATAATACAATCTTATTCTCATTCCTGAGATTAAATGTTCAGCTGTAAAGTGTTATTTAAGCTTTTATTAATGGGTCACTTTATCAGGGTTCCCAAGCGCCTTAAAAGTACTTGGATTTCAGACACATGAATTCAAGGCCTGGAAAGTACTTGAAAACAAATATTTGTCCTTGAAAGTGCTTGAATTAAATTTGAAATAAATTTTGTGAAAATTATAACATGCTTATCTTAGTCCTAGTATATTTGTTTTGGAATATTGTTTTGGAACCAACAGATACCCCATTGACTACCATAGTAGGAAAAACAATTACTATGGTAGGGGCGAGATCTGTTTGGTTACTGACATTCTTCCAAATATCTTTCTTTGTGTTCAGCAGAACAATGAAATTCAAACAGGTTTGTGACAACTTGAAGGTGAATAAATGACAGAATTTTCATTTTTGATTGAACTAACCCTTTAAAAAGTGATTATAAAGCCACAATTGTGTCTTATAAAGTCAGAATTGTGAGATATAAATTGCAATTCTGATTTTTTTTTTCTCAGAAGTGCTCATTTATATCTCTCAATTCTGACTTTCTTTTCTCAGAATTGCAAGCTTATATCTATGATATATTGTATATATTCTGACTTTAAGCCACAATTACAATCCATATAATCCTTTTTTTTTTTCACTCAATTGCAAAATGTATTTTTATAATATTCTCTCTATATTATAATGTTTTTTTCTCAAGTAATGATTCATAAAAAATTAAAACCAAAACTAGTATGGAATAATTGTTAACATTAGGAATAAGAAAGCTGCAAACGGTTTTAATTTATTTCCAAAATGAATGTACAAATGATTCTGTACCTCTTCCTGGTTAAAATGGATGCAAATGCAATAGGAGGATTAAAATGTTAAGAATTGTAAGAGGTCTTTCATGACGCTCCATATGTGATGTGAATTTGATAGGTGCTTGATATAAAATAAACGGTGCTTTAAAAAGTCCTTGAATCTGGTGTTCATGAAAGAGTGGGAACCCTGCTTTATATTAGGTGTCTTTAACTGCTACTTTATGTACTAAGATTTAAATTAATGCACAAATTGTGTTCATCTCAACCAGGGGTGACTTAAATGATTTGCAATGAGACAAAACAAAGCTTTAAAATAAGATAAAACAATTAAAAATCAAGATTTTCTTTTTTATTATAATTCACCCTCTCAACAATTGTTCAGAATTCCATCTATCTTGGAAAACCAGGATATTTGAGGAAGCCTCATTCATAAAATCTTAAGACTCCATAGGTGTTTTTATAATTAATAATACATTTCGTACTTGCACCAAGCTCTAAAATGTTTTATTGGGTTGAAATTATGAGTTAAAAATCCTTATTTTAGCCCTTATTAGGGTTGCAAAATTCCAGGAATTTTCAAAGTTGGAAACTTTCCATGAGAATTAATGAAAATATATGAAAATTATTGGAAATTAATGGGAAATTTGCTAAATTGCAAGTTAGCTTTTAACAGGGAACTTAAATGTAGCTGAAAAGAAACATCTTGCAGCATAATCTTGGTTAAAACAACCAGTTTTAATGCAAATTTAGGGGCCGTTTACACAACACAGTTTTCAACTACAAACAGAAAACTTTTTATGCATTTTTGTATGCAGTGTTTTGGGGGTCATAGGAAATATGTTTATTTTATTCTATGTTCATGCTTTTCTGTTGTTCAATAAAATAATCGATTAAAGTTCTAGTCAGAAATAAATCAGTCAAAAATGTATTAGTTTGCATGCATGTCTGCTTATGACAAAACAGAATGTTTATATTTATGTTTGTATATGATACATTTTGCATAAGTGACTCCAAATTTTTTCAATTAATTCCATTTAAGTTTACATCTTGGAATATTTCCAAAATTCCCCAGCTTAACTTCCCATAGAAAGTTTCTGGAAAGTTGCCAGAAATGTTCCGCCCTTTGCAACCCTAGTCCTTATTCAGTAAATCCCAAACAACTAGAAAAACCGTTGTGCCTTTGTATCTTGTTGTAGTCAACTTGGGAAACAAAAAGGTTGAAAACCACTGGTGTACATGCATGTTTTGCATGTTCTTATGTTTAAAAATACTGCATTCCTGTAATTCCTTCTATAATGACACTGTTGACCATTAACCCACCCTTAAATACCACCCATACCAGCAAACCTGTCCTAACTTTACCCATATCTCACCTCAATAGCAGCACAAGTGTTTTGCAAACACAATAAGTACATTATACATAACTTATTTAATTTAATGTGAGTAAAGAGTAATTAAAAACACCTTATGTAAAGTGTGACCCATTAATGTATAAATAAATGTAACACAAACTATATATTATGGTGCGCCGAACTCATGGGTTCGATTCCCAGGCGGTGCATGAACTGATAAAATGAGTGTCTTCAATGCAATGCAAGTCACTTTGGAAACAAACATCTGCCAAACGAATAAAACATCACCAACATCTAATGACAATCAACAGTCCTGATTTCTTTTGTGAGCTCTGCATTCACTCATTTAATACTGGCCCTGATTGAAGGTTTTCAGTATGCTTAGCTCTAATGGAAACATCCTCAACATTTGCTGATTGTTTACTCTCCCCAGGCCATACAAGATACATATGACTTTCTTTCTTCAGCTGAAGGGAAATTATTGTTTTGGAGGAAAACATTCCAGGATTTTTCTGCAAGTGGACAAAGCCCAACATAGACCATTTTTGATGGTCCAAAATCCATGTTTAGGAAGCTACACACGACCCCTGCCGACGAAACAAAGATCTTCTCTAGCTAGTCATTTTCAGAATAAAATCAAAGATTATATTTATTATATAAAGATTAGATTGAGTTCATGACCTCTCGCATGACATAGGTGGCAAAATTGTTTAAAAGAAGTGTGGAGGAGCAGCGCCGTCCAAAATAAATTGTCATTGCTGTATATCAGTCTTCTTGTAAACAATGGGACGGTTCTTGCCGTCTGTCACGCGTGACCTTCCCATCGCAAGAGGTCATGAACTCAACCGTCTCGTGAACACTCTTCACAGAGCTGGACCAGGGTGAGCATTTGTAGTTAAAAAGTATACAATCTTTGATGTTATTCTGTTAACCACTGATAGTTACATGTGGGCTCGTGAGGAGCCCTTTGAAGCTGTCTAAATATGGATTTTGGACAGTCAAAAAGTCTATGTTGGGCACCGTTCACTTTTTGTTTTCCTCAAAAACTTTAATTTCTTTTCGATGGTCAAATGATGCATGTTAAAAGATGTAAAATGCATGTAAAATCACTTACAACAAGTAACAAATTTCTCTTCAATGGAGGAAAGAAAGTCATATGCATCTCAGATGTGCTTAGGGTGAGTAAACAATAAGGAAGATTTTAATTTTTGGATGAACTATTCCTGTAACACGCTTGTGTTTTGCTGTAGGTTACGGTGCTACGGCTCATCTGGAGAGCGGCGGTTTCATCCGCAGTCGTCCCGGCGTTCCTCATCCTGATATTCAGTTCCACTTCCTGCCCTCTCAGGTCATCGATCACGGCCGCGTTAAATCCAAGATTGAGGCCTTCCAGGTCTGAGTGCTTTGATTTCTGTCTGCTGTATCTGTGTTAAGGCCCGTTTACACCAAGAACGATAACTATAAAGATAACGATAAAGATATATTGTTCTAAATATAAAAGAATAGCACTGTCCACAGAGAAACAATATCGTTGGGATCATTTTCAGAACAATTTTTTTTCCAGCTGTTGAACGATAAAACACTGACAGCCAATCAGAATACATTCTAATTTAAAGGCTCGCACATTTAAAATGGCAGACAACATTGCAGAGATGTTAATCACAGAAAAATCCACCACTTTTTGACAAGTCAAACCCCCTTTTCAAGGATACAAGAAAATGGGTATATGGAAAACTATTGGTATCCAGCGCCAGTTTCGACAACATTGTCTTGCTTCCTTTGAAGTTGCAGTAAAAAAAAAGACTAGGCGTTGTTTTTATTCCACTATATTGACTTCATCAGCTAAATTCACTGTTCGATTAGATCGATTACGCTAGCTATTCACTCCAAACATAGCATGCTGTAGTACAAGTAGTTCTTGGCATGAACAGGGCTTTACTGTTGTTAATCAAACGACACCTAAAGATGGGCATTCACACAGATCACTAAACAACATTACTGTAGTGGGTGTAACCTAACATTACACAATGCTGGTGATTTCAGGTCAAGCCAGCTTTATTTCTATAGCGCTTTCTACACTACGGATTGTTTCAAAGCAGCTTGTTCATGCAGTATGAATGATCTGTATCTGTAGGTTCATGTTGGACCCATGAGGAGCACGAGTGTTGGGTGGATCAAACTCAAGAGTAAAGACCCAAAGGCCCACCCGATCATCCAGCCTAACTACCTTTCCACCGGTACGTTTACTCTGATCTCACCTTCTGCTGTGTAATGCAGCTGTTGATTCCCACATTAGGGAATCTTATTCTTCATCCCTAGTAGTTTATAGGAAAAAGGGTTATGAGCACTTCATGCATGCTCATGTGGATGAGTCTCTCTACAGTCTTAAAAATAAAGGTTGTTTGTTGGCATCGATGGTTCCATGAAGAACCTTTAACATCCACGTTAGCTTTTCGCTGCATGAATGGTCCTTTATGTTGGATAAAGGTTCTTCAGATTATTAACAAATGTTTGGTAACACTTTGCTTAAAGCCTTTATGTAAAATTACTGTATTCATAATGTACGTTATATATTTTCATAATTGCAACCATAGTTAAAACGCATTATAATATTCGCAGATTCATTATTACATCTGAAATTGGCTGTTTGTCATGAGTTTTAATGCATTATACTCTCTAAAGGTGTGTTCATTGAATAGGGAAGTATTAGAACCGTGGTTACAATTATGTATGATTATGTAATTATGAGACCACACAGTGCATTACATAATGTGCGTTACAAGGTGTAACTAGTTGAGTAAAGTTAGTCACAAACTTTGATGTTGGCTTGACAAAGCCAGGTCTGAAAGTTTAAAATAACTTTGAAAATATTGAAGTTTGAAGGATTTAAAGGGATAGTTCACCCCAAAATGAAAATTATTTCATGATTTAAGCCATCCATCCTCTTTCAGATGAACACAATCGGAGATATATTTAAAAGTATCCATAGTCCTCCAAGGATTATAATGGTTGTGAATGGTAAGCCATAAAAAAAAATGAATTCATACAACTCTGGGGGGTTAATAAAGGCCTTCTGAAGCGAATTGATGCATTTGTGTAAGAAAAATATCCTTATTTAAAACTTTATTAAGTTTTTTTTTTCTTACTTCCGGCACAACAGCCATACGCATTCGACGTACATCCAAAAAGCGTTAACTTCCGTGACGTTATAGCGTAGTATGTCATGGCCAGACTTGGGAGGGTTACTTTATTTTAATTTTATTTATTTATTTATTTATTTATTTATTACAGGAACAATGCATATTAATAAACATTTCTGTCAATATGTCAGAGTTAGCCAGAAGGCTATTTTTCACCTGTAGTTCCTAGACAGATGGTAAATAGTCACCCTAAAAGAGAGTAAAATTACATATTTACATAACAAAATGTATTCCAGTACAGTTACAAATTACTTCATAAAAAAAGTATTCAGTAACATAATCCAAGTACCACAATATGAAAGTAATGTAATCTGATTACTTTTGATTACTTCAAGGTCACATATATAAAGAAAGAAAGAAAGAAAGAAAGAAAGAAAGAAAGAAAGAAAGAAAGAAATGGGTAAACCTTACTGTAAGGGGTCAACTTTATTGCAAATAAATTGCATTTTTAAAATTTAATTTTAATGATTTCTTCTCAATTTCTGCAAGTTTTTAAATGTTACACATTCAGTACTTTTGAATGGGTCTCAACAATAAAAATATTTCAAAAATCTGATAAATTATCTATTGCAATATTATTATCGTTGTTGTTATTTAGAGCTTAAAAAAAAAATAAAAGTGACATCAGATCATAACCAAACTGAACAAGCTCGGATCAGACATTTCCGTTCATGTTTGTTCTGTTTTAATTTTAATGTTTAGCATTTTGGTTACTTTTAAAACCTATTAAAACTACTTTTGGTTTCTTTTAAAACCTATTAAAACTACTTTTAACTACTTTTGGTTACTTTTAAAACCTATTAAAACTACTTTTGGTTACTTTTAAAACCTATTAAAACTTCTTTTAACTACTTTTGGTTACTTTTAAAACCTATTAAAACTAAGCAATCATGTCTCATTTCCACAGCTTGGGAATACACATCCCTGAATATAATGTATGTATATATATATATATATATATATATATATATATATATATATATATATATATATATATATGAAGGGCTATACAGACATCTAGTGGCTACAGTATGGTATTACAGATTTTTTTTTAGTCCTTTGATAAAGAAAGTGTTTTCGTAGCTGGAAGGCAGAGTTTGCACTGTTCAACCATGTTGTTTGCATTTTCTTGCTTGAAAACAAAATAGCAGCAAAATTTCCATGAATTGAAAGTGTTTTTCCCCTCGGGCAGCATCATTTCAACTAGCAATCTGCGTCTGAGGAGATTGGAGACGGGTGTTATTTGCGCATGCACCAGCAGGTGGCTCACGTGAGTCATCACTGGCAACAGAACCAGGAAATACTGTATAATCAAGTGTTAATATGTGTTATTATGGCAAAATAATGATTTATTTAGTTTTAAATTAAACAATTGTAATCCTGATAGTATCCCCCCCTTTTTTCAAAATGTAACTGTAATCTGATTACTACGTTTTTTGACGTAACTGTAACAAATTACAGTTACTGGATTTTTGTATCCTTATTACGTAACGCCGTTACATGTATTCCGTTACTCCCCAGCCCTGGTCATGGCATTGTGTACCTCGTTGCGGAAGTTAGCACTGTTGGACGTACGACGAATGCGTATGGCTGTTGCGCTCTTTTTTTTATATATATTATTGCTTATATATGCTAACTGTGATTGTTAAATGTCTGTGTGAATGTGCTGCAAACTTACTTTCCCTAAGGGGATAAATAAATAAACTTATTGAATTAATGAAGTGGCATTTGTGAAGGGATTCAGGTGTTTGGATTGCTGCAAAAGATGGCGTCCCCTTCCCGGGGTGCCCTTCCTTCTGTTTGAAATTCGACTTGAGTCCATGCAAACCAGTGGATCTCAACCTTTTTGACTTCAAGCACAACAATATTTGAAGCCAACCCCCACAATTTCTACCCAATAAAATATTTTAGATCTTGGCATACCTAGAGAGATATATATTTGTTATATAAATGATCAATTACCAATAAATATCTTGATTCTCACTGCCTCGTGTTCTCCGTCCAACAGACGCTGACGTGTGGGAGTTCAGAGAGAGCGTTAAGCTCACGCGGGAAATCTTCGCTCAAGAAGCCTTCGACCCGTTCCGGGGCCCCGAGGTGCTGCCCGGCCCCGCCGTCCAATCTGACGCGGAGATCGACGCTTTCGTTCGGCAGAAGGCGGACAGCGCTTACCACCCCTCCTGCACGTGTAAGATGGGCAGCGCCGCGGACAGCATGGCGGTGGTGGGTCCGGATCTGCGCGTGTACGGTGTGGAGGGGCTGAGGGTGGTGGACGCCTCCGTCATGCCCAGCATGCTCAGCGGGAACTTGAACGCCCCGACCATAATGATCGCAGAGAAGGCGGCGGACGCCATTAAAGGGATTCCCTCCCTTCACGACCCTGGAGTTCCTGTGTACCGGCCCACGAGTCTCGACACGCAGAGATGAGACCTGAGAATGCTTCAGATGGGAGCCGTGCCTGCGGGTTTAATTCTGCCACATGATCTAACCACTCTTCAATCTCAGGCAGCTTAGCTTTATCCTAAAAACAGTGACCGATATCCTAAATTCAGATGTATGCTATAAAGAGGGATAATTGCTGACACGTTTATATCATGTGATGTGTATTCATACGACCATAACAACACATAAAGGCAAATCTCTTGTTTTTCTCCTCAAAATCAGAACATGAAGCCTGTTTTTAGGGCCATGCAGATTTGTTGTCTTATTTTTGAGACGTGTCTTAAAGTTGAGTCTCATTTCTGTAGTGCATTAAAACAAATGGTAACAGCTTACGATAACATTTCATTAGTTAACATGAACTAACAATGAACACTAGCATATCTAGTAATAACACTATCTCATAGCAACCACTCAGAACAACCCAGCAACCACATAGCAACCACCTAGAACACCATGTCAACTGTCTAGCAACCACACAAATCACCTTGGCAACATCCTAGCAACCGCATAGCAACATTCTAGCAACCACCCAGGACACCTTAGCAACCACATAGCAACACCTTAGCAATCACCCCAAGTACCCTAGCAACTGCATAGCAACACCTTACTAACCACCCCGAGTACCTTAGCAACTGAATAGCAACACCTTAGCAACCACCCTGATTACCCTCGTAACCGCATAGCAACACCTTAGCAACCACCCAGGGTACCCTAACCGTGTAGCAACACTCTAGAAACCACCCAGAATACCTTAGCAACCACATAGCAACACCTTAGCAACCACCTTGAGTACCCTGACTCTATCTATCTATCTAAAAACTACTTAACTAAAAATTTAATTTTCAAACTGAAAACTCTCAAACTTCAAATTTTTAAAACTACTTCAAACTTTCTTGACCAGCTTTTTCAAGCCAACTTAAAATTTGTCTCGACTAACTTTTTTGTCTAGTTTTATATTACAGTGCATTGCAGTAATACAGCTCAGAACAATACAAAAAACCTTAAGGGTTCTGAAATGGGTTTAACTGCCTTCAAATTATTAGTAGTTTTGATTTTGAGGTGAAATATGACCAGACGTGATCTTGATAATTTTCATAAGTGTCTTAATGAAACTGTAGTGCATTTCCACATGATCAGCATGACAGAATTATGAGTGAATGAAACCTTTCAGCTGCTGAGCCTAACAACAGGAACCAAGTGTATGTGAAAATAACTCTGTAATGTTTACAAAGTGTAGAAGAGAGAACTTTTACATGTCATCTGTGTACTTCATACTGTTACAATGGGTTTTAAAACACTATTAAATTAGATTAAAGTTGATTAAGAAAAACACTAATTTTAAAAGATGGAAAACACATGTAATCACTACAACAAAATGTCTTAAATCAAAAACAATAAAACGATCTCCTGGAAGTCTCCTGAGTATTGATTTATATGTCTTTTTACAGGCAAACAGTCCATGATTAACCCTTGCATAATGCCAGTAAGTAGATTACAATGGCATTTAATTTTAGAAAAACAAACATGAAAATAACTAACAAATGTACAGAATACAGTGTATATGTAGAAATGTACAATACAGAAGTGTTTCTTTCCAAATGAAAGGACATCAGATATATTTTGAGGTTAAATTCATTGTCATAATGCATCCATTCATTCAATGTATACATGATTTTAAAGCCTCTGTCAGACATTTGGTTAAAAAATAGCTACTCTTTAATGTCTAGAACATAAAGGCAGTCGAGAGTTGTTGTAAAAGCGCTAAACGTTACATTTAGAAAAGAAAAGGTTGGTGGTTTCCATCGAGTCGACAAACATACAGAAACTGTTACTCCTTAAAGATTTCTGACATCATTTGCTCTCTAAACCCGTACAACTTTATTTCTTGATTGAAGCTTCTGATAACATAATGAAATATTCCATTAAAATCTGATTTTCTGAACTGGATCAACTGAATCACTGAAATGATCCGACTCAAATGAATGATTTAAAATAATATTTTTACACTCATTTATAATTTGAAATAAATAGAACATTTTGTCAGAACTTTAAGTAGGCCTAAATCACATGTTATTTTGTTTAATTGTCACATTTTCAGAATCATGGGAGAACTGTGATCTGTATTTAGAAAAGAAAAGAAAAAAATCCAGATTATCCAGAATCATAAATTAATCTTAAAAGAATAGGCTATATAATATATATGGTATTTTAAATTATACCTACTATTAGCACTGTTTCTAAAATTCAAATGTACAATATGAAGTCTTTAAGGCACATGTGTCAATTACAAACATGGCCCGCCATGACTTTTAATCAGGCCCGCAAACAAATTCTGGTAATCAGTTTAATGTGGCCCATGCACTGTTTAAAGCTCCATAACTTTTGGCACTCTAGCAGAAAAACTGCATGCGTCTGTGGAAGAACATTGTAGCCAAGAGTCTGGTAAGAGTTTTAAAAAAAGCCTAATTTGCTTAGGTTTGGCATTAGTCCAGTGCACGAGTCCTTTAAGTTCAATTTCAGATATTTGTTAACTATATACCATTTATCTATAATCACCTACCATTTGTTAAATGTTATCAAACAGTTTTTCCTAAAATCCATGAGCTGTTTAAGTACTGTTTTATTTAACTGACGGTTGGCATTATGTCGAGTGCACGTGTCCTCTCAAGTTAAAGTTGTCTTTTTAAAGTAAGAGCTACCAAAATAATACAATATCAGATGCCATTTGTTGTCTATATGCCATGTGGTATTTATACAGTCAAACCAAAAAATATTCAGACATTTTTGAAATTTTTGATATATTTTTACTAGTGGGTTCAGGACACTATAGTTCATTTCTGTAAGTGAGGATAGCAAAATAAAGTATTATACCCCTCAATTCTTCATACAGTGAACTACCAGTAAAACTGATACAAATTTGGAACCAAAAATGATTCAGACACTTTGACCTGACCGTGTTTTGCTTAAGTATTATCTGACATAATTAAGACTCATTTTTTTCTGACAGTTTAACTCTTTTTTTAAACTATAAGTGAATAAACTGTAATAATGAATGAAATGTTGAAGGTGTCTGAATAAATTTGGGTTTGACCGTATCTATAACTTGTTGACTATTTTGCTTAATCAAAATTATTTTCTGAAATTGAAATTACTGTTTTTAAAGCACTGTGTTTATGCAGTTATGGTAGTCAGAAACCTTATTTCTTGTTTTAATAAAGATTTAAAAAAAAAAAAAAAAAAAAAAAAAAGCCTGCTGTGACACGAATGTGTTACAACTCAAAATTAAAATTAAAACATAAACCTGGTTGTTTTTGATAAATGTGGTTTAAAGGATTAGTTCACTTACAAATAAAATATTCCTGATAATTTACTCACCCCCATGTCATCCAAGATGTTCATGTCTTTCTTTCTTCAGTGGAAAAGAAATGAAGTTTTTTGATGAAAACATTCCAGGATTTTTCTCCTTATAGTGGACTTCACTGGCCTCCAAACGGTGTCCATTGGTTTATAACAGTGCGGTCTGGCTGTACAGTGATCACGTGATTTGACTGCTCCTGAAACATCATATCCTTATGTGTTTTCTAGGTCCAATACAATCTACAGTACAAAGAAAGTTTTCAGGAATTCATGTAAGAAATGACAAACCTCCTGGCGGAGAATAGCGCAGGCCCAGACAGCACCGTAAACCACATTTCTTCTTTTTGATTCTTGAAAAAAACATGTAAGGTGTGTAAATATATCAAGGATTTATCCAAATGTAATTAAAATAACGTAAGAGATATTAATTTTCTCACTTACTTTTGTCATGGGTCATTTGTTTTTATTGTTTAAATGCTTATCTGAATGTTAAATTATCATTTAACGCTTATGAATTTAAAAACAATTCTACTAGTTAGTCTGTTAGTTCATTTTTTTTTAGAAACGTTTATGTAAGCTCTTCTAACTATTGCTCTACGAAGTGCAGTGTGTTTTATATATTGTGTCATTGTAAATGCTAATAAAAATGTCTTAAATGATTACATATTATTTTGATGTGTTATGCCTATGGGTATTTAAGTTTTTCTAGCGATAAAGTAACTATATAAGCAGGTTAATTCATAAAATTGAATTAAAATAAATTAAAAACTAAATCAATAAAATGAACCCTTAAAAAGGGTTCTATATAGAACCTTTTAGGGGTTCCATATATGAAGTGCCTGATAGAACCTTTTTAGGTTCTATATAGAACCTTTTCTTCTAAGAGTGTACGTTTTAACCATAAATGCTCATCTTGAACTAGCTCTCTTCTTCTTCTTCTTCTTCTCTATTCTTCTATTCTTCTTCTCTGAATTCCAGCAGTGTAGACACTGCTAAGTGTATTACTGCCCTCCACAGGTCAAAGTTTGAACTAAATTGTCATATACAATATGCTAGTGCAAGTACTAACGATATATATATATATATATATATTTTTTTTTTTTTTTTTTTTTAGAAAATGAGCGATGGTTTCTCTAGTTTAGACCCTTATTCCTCGTCTGGGATCATGTAGAACACTTTGAAGCTGCACTGAAACTGAAATTTTGACCTTCAACCTTCCACTATAAGGAGAAAAATCCTGGAATGTTTTCATCAAAAACCTTAATTTCTTTTCGACTGAAGAAAGAAAGACATGAACATCTTGGATGACATGGGGGTGAGTAAATTATCAGGAAATTTTCATTTGAAAGTGAACTAATCCTTTAATGAATTGTGAGGGCGTTTTTATACAGTTATTAATACAATTATATTTCTTTAAAAAATGAAAAAATCCTCTAAATATATGTCCGGCCCTGATTTTATTCACAACCCTCGGCATGGCCCTTGCTGAGTTTGGATTTGACACTCCTGCTTTAAGGTATGAACCGGTATAAACTCTATGTACTTCGGCTTGTTGTCCAGCAGGTGGCGCTATCAGACCTGTCCAGATTTACTCACAAACAGAAGTTCTTGCGGGATTCTTGATGAGCTCAGTCAGTGTCTGCGCTCTTCAGCGGGACAGAAGTGTTGCAGCTTCGCCTGCTTTATGGTTTAACTCTTCGATATCTATATGCAAATGTTTTATATCAAATTAAACATGAAAATCTGCCGCATGCAGGATTCGTGTCGCACTGTACTGTACATTGACAAAATATGACAACAATTTTCGGTAACACTTCAGTATAGGGAACACTGTTAACTACAACTTTTGCCTCAATAAACCCCTATTTAATGATTATTAATAGTTAGTAATTTAGTTGTTAAGTTCAGGTATTGTGTAAAGAAATGTAGAAAGGTCATGCAGAATAAAGCATTAATATATGCTTAATATGTACTAATAAACAGCCAATATTCTAGTAATATGCATGATAATAAGCAACTAGTAAAAAGTGAGAATTGAACCCTAAAATAAAGTGTTACCCAATTTTCCACTTATTACAAACCTACTACATGTCAAAAACTTTTTTTAAGATTGAATTGTTGCTCTCAGTCAGTTGTAACCTGTAGGTATAATATACACACTGCGAATTCTGCTGCACTGAGTTCATGTATCTGGTGTCTTAGTTTTATTAATGGTGATATGTTGGTCTTTTTCACTGTAACCTGTGAGCGCGTGCCTGAATGTGCGTCACGTGACGCGGCGCGTTATCTGAGCGGAAACAGATCTCGAGAGGCGCGGAGGGAAGAGGAGGATTCTGGGCTCTGTGTCTCATTCGAGCATTGTTTCCCTCTTCCTTCTCCGTCTCAAACACCTTTAGACACTCTCTGGGGTTTGATTCAGAGTTGCTCTAACATTTCCTGAGCATTGTGAATAAAGCAGTAAATACTGCAACAAACACATTCACACAAACTACTGCCTTCAGTGAGCTTCAGTAGTTCAGTTCAGTTCCTCACGGTCAGGCAAATCATCAAAATCTCATTGGATTTTAAAATGGTGATTTTTAGCCATAGAAAATTGATCATATTCTACAATGCCATAGAAAGATGAATTTGTAATAGTGATTTTTTTCTACTGACAAATTTCAGTTTTCGAGCACAACCACCATTAAATGATTTTTAAATCCCCAAACTATTAAAGTCACCATGAAATAAAAATGGGCAATTCTTGTTTTTATTGCAGTGTTTATTATAAATGAATTATTTATGCACATCATTATTTCACTGTAAACATCTTTATTATTTACAACTGTTAACATATACAGTAGCTATATGTGCTATTATCACTATTATTTGCAAAAGTTTTTACATATCAGTTATTCTGTTTGTGGTAATTATGTATTTGTTTATGTATGATAAATCATCCAAGCCACTTCTCTGTAGGAAACACGTGTAATCATTTGAAGTGCAGTCTGAAAGAGCTCAATCCTCACAGGCCTGAGAGAGAGACGTGTCACGGATATCATCTTCCATGCTCAATTATTCTGACTGTAGTGAGCGTGTATTAGGACGTCTCTGTCGGAGCAGGTCAGAGCTGTCGTGTCCATATGGAGGCACTTCAGCGGCTCCATCACACGCTCAATCTGCACGACTAATTGGAAAGATAAAGAACATGAGCAGCAGGTCAAAGTTCAGCAGCCAAAAACACTGACATGGACTATAATACAGCTAGAGATTCCCTCCGCTTGACAAGATAAAACATGGTTCATGGTAAGCCTGAAACACTTTTATGATCAAATGAAATTAGAGCTTGTGTTGTGACACATTCATCTGTACAGGACTCACACACACACACAGTTTTGTCAGTTGTTCAGAGGGTTTTTCTGTGACTGCTGCTGCTTTCAGAATAAACTGAAGTTTTATCATAAACTCTTAAAAAATAAATCTTCCAGAGGGTATTTTCTCAGTGATGCCACAGAGGAATCAGTTTCAGTTCCCTAAATAACCTTTCAGTGATCAGTTCATAAGAGAACCGTTTTTTCCTTAGTGTGAAAAACATTTTACAGTGTCATTTCATACTGTAGACTCATCTTCCAGGAGATGAAAGTAGATGAAGTAGTTGATCAAGAGAAGAAAAGTTCAAAAACCAAAGAACTGCGAACTGTGAATTGGCAGTATACTGTCAATTACATTAATACACAAAGAAAGAAAGACATTCGCCATTCTCTGCACTTTTGGCCAAATTTCATTACAGTAACCAGTACTATAACAGTTTCTTGGTCTGAATCTGCAAAACCACTCTAATTCTCAGCCTTCGACTCAGTTTCAATTTCATAAAATGCACAATTCTCCGTGTAACACACAAAAATCTTGATTTCCTTTTTCAAACACAGCATTGTTTCTGTCCAACTACACACAGTTGATGTATTTCTGTTCTTTACTGTAATACTGTATTCACAACTACATGCTTACAGTAAAACAATAAATAGTTTGGTTTCAGTCTTGCTTTCGTGTTTACCGTGAATTGTTCAACATCTCTCTTGTACAGAAATGATCACAGGAGCTCATGAAAGAAGAGCTTTTAACTGTGTGAATATAATATATCCAAAAATAGAACATAATGGCAAAAGTGTTTGTAATATAAGACAAATGTTTGCTTTTGAGATGTTTTGAATGCAGTGCTTCATTTTGCAAGAGATGTGAGGCATTTTGCAAAGAGGCAAAGTTTTGAAAATGTGTGTAAGCAGTTGAAAAAACGATGCGTTTGTGTTTTCTGAATGAGAACATGCTTAAACCACTGCAAAATAAGCGCATTTTTTGTGTAGAAATCATTAAGGAATGTGTGTGAAAACAAGTGAAACGTGTTTATAGTTTTGAGAATTGTGTCTTTGTTTTGAGAACTGAATAAACGGACTGTAACAATCTAAAGAACCTTCTGTGGAATGGAAAGATTCCATGGACGTTAAAGGTTCTTTATGGAACCATCGATGCCATTTAAAAAAATATTTATTTTTAAGAGTGTATTATTACTACTTTATTTACTTTATAAACTGAAGTGCGACAGTAGTGAGCAAAACCATCCCAGCTCACATCTCATGATGTCTTTGTCAAGTTCGAATCCCGTTTATATCCCGTTATTTTTGGACACTCTAACATATATTGAGTAGCTTGAAAATGCCCCGAGAGGCTAATATGAATAAAGTAATAATAATACGACAGCTGTCGCAGTGTGAGGCTATCAGAAGGACAGATCTGCGGTCTCTCCAGAGAGATGTTGAGCGCCGGAGAGCTGCGAGAGTCTCTATTAAGGAAGCGGAGACTCTTCATCACGTCATTCGGTGTTCAGGCGTTCGGCAGGAAACGGTCTTTCCTCCCGGATAGTTGCGCTCTTTTCCGCTTGCTCAATGCGCCTCTCCGTCCAGAACCCGCGGAAGCCAGCCAGAAGGAAAAATGCCTCCTTCTACAGCGGAAAGATCCTCTCTCGGGCTCTTAGCGGTGGTTTTCGCCGTGTTTTTAGCGGCTCTCCAAACGCGCGCGCTCAAGATTCAACAGGAGTTCGCGTCTCCCAACCGCACCAATAACTTCGTGGTGGACGCGGTGTCCCGACGCGTTTACCTGGCCGCGGTCAACAGCCTGTACCAGCTGAACGCGACGCTCGGACGGGAGGTGGAGATGCGCACGGGACCAGTGCGCGACAACCCGCTGTGCCACGCGCCGCAGCTGCCGCAGGCGACGTGCGAGCACGAGAAGACGCTCACCGACAACCACAACAAGCTCCTCGCGCTGGACCGCGAGCAGGGCGTTCTGCTGGCCTGCGGGTCCGTGTACCAGGGCTTCTGCGAGCTGCGCAGCATGGACGACGTGTCCCGGGTGGCCGTCAAGTTCCCGCAGGACGGGGCCACCGTGTTCCCGAGCATGCTCAACATCGTCGCCAACCACGAGAACGCGAGCACCGTCGGGCTCGTGTTCCGGAGCCACGGCGGCGCGCCGCGGCTTCTGGTCGGAGCGACGTACACGGGCATGGGGACCGAGTTCTTCCCCAAGAACCACAGCAAAGAGGACCTGCGCTTCGAGAACACGCCCGAGATCGCCATCCGCTCGCTCAACACCAAAGACCTCAGCCGGCTCTTCACCTACGACATCAACCCGTCCGAAGACAACGTGTTCAAAATCAAGCAAGAAGTCAAGCAGAAGAACAAGCTCAACTTCGTGCACGCGTTCGTGCTCAAGAACTACTCGTACATCGCCATCAACAACGACGCCAATACGGGTCTGAAGGAGAGCCAACCCAACAGCATCCTGGCGCGCATCTGCCTGGACGCTTCCCGCAGGTCCGCGGAGAGCCGCAAACTCACCGAGTCCTACATCCAGATGGGAATTCAGTGCGGATCTAACGGGAACATCTACAACCGCCTGCTGTCCATCTATCCCGTGGAGGTCAGCGCGCAGAGCGCCGCGGCCCCGGAGCCCTATCTGTTCGGGGTGTTCGGCAGGGCGGGCGGGCAGTCGGCCGTGTGCGCGTTCCGCGTGGAGGATGTGGAGGAGATGATCCGCCAGGGCCGCCGCAACTGCTCGACCGGCCCCAACAGCGACGTGCAGGTGCTGGACAGCGTCATCCAGGGCTCCGGGGCCGAGTGCGAGGCCAAGGGGAACATCGTGGTAAGATTTTTCCCACACTATTGTTACTGCTTCGAAAAAGTTGTGATGAAACCATCACCTAAAGTAAATGAAAAGCAATGCAATTCATTATTTCCAGGTGCTTCTACCTTCAGTTAAACTGCTAACAGTGATTGTAAATTAAATTGCCTAAATTATTACATTACTTTCTAACTGCATTCTTTAAATTGTAATGTTGACATGCATTCTCTGTAAAGCTGCTTTGAAACGATATGTATCGTGAAACAAATAAATGTGAATTTAATTGGAAAAAAAGAGAAAAAGCTTTAAAGTTATGAAAATACTTAAGAAAACTTGCGTATTCAGCGAATATGAGATATGGACAGCAGTAACAGCATATAAAATAAACTTTCCTTTCTCGTGCATTTGACTTTAAATTTAATGACTTGTTGCCTTTTCAATATTGGGAGTCAGTCAAAAGTTTCCATAATGAATAATTGCTGCATTATTGGGGAAATGTTTTTCACGTACCCTCCAATGGTAGTGAACGTGATTAAATTATAGTATTTTTGTGCTGGGAAAATCTCCTATCGTTTCTGTCATTAAACCACTTATTAAACACAGATTGTGTTCAAAGGCTACAATCATCGCGTTGAATTGAATTATTGTTTTGAATCCTAAACATTTATGAGGGTATCGTAATAAACTCAAAAGCTTGAGTGTGAGGCTTTCATCAAAACTACTAAAAACTCTGACTTTTGCATCATTCACCTTATTGAACATGTTCATGAGTTTATGATCTGTGAACTATTAAACTGAGACTAAATAGAGCAGCCAGAGTTAAATCACTTTGAATCACTTTTTAACTGCTTTCTGAATGATTTCGTGATGTGTAGAGCAGAATGAAAAGCTTTGACTATTGTGGCTTTTCCTTTTGGTCATGTTCATGTAGTTATAGAACTGAATGTCTCATAATATACAGTGAACTCAAACTTAGGTTAATCCATCTCAGATGTTAGTCACATATAAATCTGATGTGAATTTAAAGTCGAGCGTGAAGCAGATTCTGGAGCAGCTCATTTCTGAGAACATGCTGTTTTTATTAGGTGAACATGGCATTTTATAAAAAGCACATGGCAGCCTGGTGTTTATTCAGCGCAGGGCTTTTGCTCTTTTACGTAACTCAGACTTTCCCATAAAGTCCAGGTTCACGCCCCCCTCCTGACGCGGGTTTCATCGCTCATGCCCAGTGACATCACATGATGCCCTGCGCCGCTGGCGAAGGCTGGTGAAGCTTGTGTTTGGCTTGGAGAGGCTGACGCTGATGTGTGGCGTATCTGATAGATTGCAGTCTCCTCGGAGCGCAGGAGGTCACGGCGCTGAGGGGGAGAAACCCGTGAGAAAAACTCGGCCGCTGAATTCTTTCTCTCCCCCGCTTCAGTTCCCGTCACCCTGCCGTGAACCTCTCGCTGCTCGCGCACAAACTCTACTGGAACCTCAAGCTTTGGACGCTCGATTAAACAATAGATTAATCAGTGTGTTACAGCAGGTTCAGGACAAACGCATGTAACGCTGCATTATTCTTAGTCTAATCACTTGTGTTGTTAGTGATGTCTGCTAAGGCAGGCGCTGCTGTTGCTCAGGCTTGAACGACCCCTGAGCTTCACTAATCGGTTTTGGCGTGTCATTTGGCATCTCGAATCATCACCTTTACAATCTAAACCCACGGTTTTCATTTAGCATGACAAAATGAACGGGTATAAAATCATAAAGAGCCATATCTACACTGAAATAAATGATACTGCCAACTTTGTTACAGCCAAATGTATTCGTTTTTCTCAAAATATATTTATGGTTTGGTCAAGAGATTATTTATTATAAAGACCCTGTATTTTATTTATACATAAGCCAAAATGTTACTAAATATTTAGAACTTAATACTATTTAGAACTTAATTTCACCATAAACAAAAGATACATTTGCTATAAAATGAAATTGAATTTCCACTTAAGATAAAACTAAAAACATTTTGTTAGTCAATGTTTAAAGTCAATGAAAGACCTTATTGTTTATTGTGATGTTTTTTTTAAAGGCACACTATATGCAGGATTTTTAGATTAAAATATCCAAAAACCACTAGAACAGTGTTATATGTTTTGTTGACTTGCTCATAGGCATGTGACGGTATCAAATTTTCATGTTGCGATTAATTGCTGAAGCTTTTATCACGGTATACGGTATTATCACAATATTGAAATAAGTTGCAAAAAAAGTGTCATAGTATAACAGGTTTAAGAACTATTTTGAAATAACAAAAAGAACTCTGAATGTTTAAATATAATAATACAATACACAAAAATATATAAAGTAAAATTTTCTAAAGTAAAAGAAAGTACAAGTAAAAGAAAGTTTATAAAGTAAAAAAAAGATTAAAGTGCAAAATAATTAGGCTAAAAAAGAACAACAGGAAACATTTTACAATAATGTCTCATTATTTAATGCATTAACTAAGATACAGCTGAACTGAACAGAAATATATCTGATCATTGTTAGTTTTATCTCACATTAAATAAGTTCTTTTGATTTTAGTAATGTTATTAAACAGTAACTAAGAAATTAACATTAATTAAGAATAATTAATGCTTTATAAGTATTTTTCACTGTCAGTTTGGTAATGATGAATTAACATGTTAACTAATGAAACCATAAGTTTTACTGAACAATAACAAATAATCAGAAAATTTCTAATCATTAGGGCATGTTGTAGTCCTGATTAAAATATAAAATGTTTAAGTTTGAAAATAAATAGCCTATTAAGTCTTTAAGTATTAAGTAGGCCTATTTGGTGCTGTGATGAACAACATTGAGATTACAAAAAAATGAATGGCTGTTTGAAGCATTTTAAATACTGTAGTAGCGCAGCTGCTTTGTTAACAGGTTTCCGGGGTAATCGCTGCATTTCTGCTGTTCCATCAGCGCCCTCTGCTGTCAGAGGGTGAATGTGCACTTTCATTCAGCGCGTCTCCTTCACTCATTCCGCCATGTGCTTCTCGTTGGGTTTGTTTACATCTGAGCGTGTGTCCCTTTGACGCAGAATACAGTGTTGTGCATTTTATACGGTTGATGGGGAAAGTATTCTTAAATGCATTATAACACTTTTAATAACAATATCATGCATATTCATTATCGTGATATATTGCATTACCGAATATCAGCGCATGTCTAATAGCTCAACACGTTTAGTTTTATTGCTTAAATGTTTTGTTTTTTTTCTCCATGAGTGCATGTTTTACCATGCCTTTAGTGAGCCAAGCGAATGCACAGAATAATGTTATAACATCATTTTCAACACACTCAAATATATCTAATATGATAAACAGTGCTGCTTTACCCCACACACTTTTGACCAGAAGAAGCGGAAGCGGCGACTGTGGCATAATAAAAGTCCCGCTGCTCTCGAGACATGTGTCTCGCTCGTCTCTCATTATAACTCGCTCCAGCGGCCTCGTTCCACTCCCACAGCTATTGTCCTGCTCTGCTTCATACTGCAGTAACATTAATAATCTCATCCATGAACATGATTTCTGCCCGAGTCTCGATTCTTTTCCACCGGCTGTGAGGTGAAGACAACACCTCCTAAGATTCCCTCAATCCTTTGTTTTGAATAAGCGACCTCTAGTGGTGAAAATGTACATAGTGTGCCATTGTATTTTCTATGTACTAACAACAAAAAAACACTAGAAAAATAATAAAATCCACAATAACATCTGCAGTCAGTAAAGCGAAAGTCAAAATACTATCAGAGCTAAATTGTTTCATTTTATTTTTTCTATGGGGAGTGTTATTTTCTTAGAGACAAACTGAATGAAACCTTGATTTATAAAACTGGCACGGTCTGTTTGACTTCTTTCAGTGTAGAGCTGATAATAATATTATCACAAAGACTCTTTTGGCTGCCTCCTGCATGAATAAACCGCTCCGAAGACCCTTAAATCCCACAGCGACTGCCAGGCAAACGCCTCCAACCGCGAGTTTTGCACAGGCGATTGTCACTCACATCATGTTATTATTTGTTCCAGCTCCAGCAGGAGCAGCTGAATTGTGGGGCGGCTCACCTCCAGCACCCGCTGGCTCTGAGGAGGCCCCTGAGGGCCCGACCCATCTATGAGGCCTCGGGGCTCAGATCTATCGCTGTAGCCAACGTCCACAACCGCACCGTGCTGTTCCTGGGGACGAGCAAGGGCTGGCTACGCAAGGTGAGATGACACACAACAATAATACTGCGTTATATCACATATTGTGCAGAGTATAAATACATTAGAAATGTGCAAAACAGATGCTTTATCTAAAGTGGCTTACACTGCATTCACTTGATTCCCTGGGAACTGTTTGAGCTGCTGTTCAGGAATGCAATAAATAACACTGACGGTCTGTATTCAACCAGACTAAATATCTGTAATCTTTTTTTTCCTTTTTTGCACAAAATATCATGGTATAGGCAAAAACTGAGACAAAAGCAAACAATTTTCTGAAATCTGCTGTTGAAGGCGGTGAATATGTGCTTTGATGCCGCAGTGCTTTAAATGCTTGTTGAAACAGAAATTGCGATCATCTTTTCTTCCCTAATGTGATGTATATGGAAACAGCTTCTCGAATGAGAACAAACGAGAGGCGGAGCTTGATTTTATCATGAGCAGATAGGGCTCGAAAATGCAACTTGGAAAATGTTGGAGGGAGTTTGCAATGCTGACAGTCTAAAGTGCTGCAACTTCTTAATATGATCAAATATTAAAGCTAAGACAAAAATACAAACTTAACAAATGTGTTGACCTAATCAAATATATGTTTTGGTGCACGATTAGTTGACTAGTCTACCATCCATGATTTATACACCATATAAAGACATAATAGTTTCAGTATTTGATAATTGCACAGCTGTGATTGGTTTCAGTGATGTTACAGCACATGGAAACACACACATTCAAATATTTGTTCATATTCTTTAAAAAGTGTTTGCCTTGTACACAAACTCCATTTAAAAGCATTCCTGTCTGATCGGGTGGTCCTGCTGGGGTCTGTCTTCTTTGTCTGTGTGTTTGTTGTGCTTCTTTACACAGACGGTCAGCTGTAGAGCTCTGCTATCATGAGTCTCTTTCCCACTGCAGAAACTCATGCTCTTTCCAGGATCTTTTTAAGGGAACTAGTCAGTTTTTTGTCATTTGTCTCACATGAGGAACTGTAGTCACTTCCGGGGTGTAGTTTAGTGTTCTCCTACACTCTTAAAGCTTCTTTATCTGCATCTGTGGTCCATGAAGATCCTTTAAAATTCATGGAATCTTTCCATTCCAAAAAAAAGGTTCTTTATAGTAGATGATGGTTCTTTAGATTATTAAAATGTTCTTCACACTTGTAAGAATTGTTCCTGAAAGGTTCTTTGGGGAACAAAAAAATGGTTCTTCTATGGCATCACTGTTTTTAGACATGTTTTTTTAGTATTGTGTAAAAAATATGTTATATTAATATTTAGACAGTATATAAGCATAGGTAACCACGTTTGATTTGTTGATTAACAGAAAGTGTCAGTTCCAAAATCTACCACCAGTCAATGGATAGTGCACATTTTCTGTATTCAGATGTGTTTTTGTGAATTCATCGATTTTGTGTGCATCTTATTTGTCCCCATTAAGTTGTATATTGCCTAGGGATGCACAATATATTGGCAACCATTAGGCCTGTCACAATAATCAATATATCGACTTATTGCGCAATATATGAAGAGTTTGGTTCCAAAACGCAATAACTCCATTTTGATTAATTTGAGTAAAAATGTGTTTTCTTTACCAAGAAAGTGGCAAGATGAAAAACACTATTTTCTGTTTCAAACTTTCACATAGCATCTTTTGGTTATAAAAACATTAAAAATTCAAATCTACATTTTGATTTAAAAAAAGTTTATTATAAAAACAGATTTTTTTTTCCCCAAAATGCAATAAATCCATGACACTTTTTCTTTTTCAAAATGCAATTAATCCATCAATATAAAAGTTATTTTTTAATTGAAAACACACAACAAAGTAAGTTGATTCACATATATGACAGAATCTAATCTTTGCCAATATTTATCTTATATACAGGCATTTTACTAAAAATACATTCAGTCGTCGCTCCCAAAATGAATTCAACGGGTCATCTTGTTAATGTTATAAATTAATTGTCATTAGTGATTAAAGAGTATCTGGCGCCACCGCACGGTTAAATAAACACATTTGCCGAGTACATTGGTATTAAAAACGGCTTTTAAAAAAACCTTTAATGTTTACAGTGCGTGGAATGGTGCGCTGTGATTGGTTGAGTGGATATATCGCGTTTGCAGAAAAAGGAGACTGGCATTTGTCGCATTTTGGAAAGAAAGGGAGAAAACATGACAGAACAACACGACGGATATCGCATTTTGCACAAAATTAATAAATGACTTTTCAATACCGACCAGATACAATACTGATTTTGGCGGAAACTCAGTTTTTTTGAAAATGGCATTTATCGTGTTTTGGAACCAAACTCTTCATATGTACATGACCTCGATAATTTTTGGTGACGCAATAAATCACCCATTATCTTTACATGATATTAAATGTCACCAACATTTTGCCGATTGCAGTTCCTACACAGAGCAGTCATCGACAGGTGAAAAAAGGCATTGCTTGAGGCGTTATAGTGTTTTAATGTCATCGTTATCAGCCCAATAAGAAAATTTGGCCGATATATTAAAGCCGATAAATAATGGATTATTTCCTTCAGCTGAGACACTTCAGATGCGCACTGTTCACTATGATGGTTTTGAATTGCTTGAAATATAATTGAAATCACTTCAGAAAGGAAAATACAGTGCAACATACAGCCCAAGTCTGTCATATAAGCTACATAAAATTATAATGAGAATATTATAATTGTGTGTTTGGGACATGGCTTTTGTTTTGTAATGCTCTCAAAAATTATATAAAAATTTGGATTTAGATTTATCGGCCAATACATTGGTTATCGTTTTGGCCAAAATTTTCATATTGGTGCATCCCTAATATTGCCATTATATATCGGCCATAACCACCTGCTCTTTAGTTTTGGCCATTTAAAAACACCCATAAACCCAAATGCACATGTTAGCTTTCCTGCCATGATGTACATTGACTGCTAGTTTTTACTAAAAGTATTTTCAATCCTCTATCACTAAACCTTTCTACGTTTTTTACATTTTCATTAAAGTGCCCCTATTATGCTTTATTCAATTTCATGTAGCGTGTAATAAAGCTGTTTGTGAATGTAAAAGGTCTGCAAAGTGCAGATAGGTGGAGTTTTTGTCTCCTAAAAGAAAGAATCGATTCTGAACTGCCTGAAACGAGTCGTCAGTAATTCAGTCTCACTTCCTGCTGAACCTGTAGGTTTGTAACTAATTTGCATAAAGCCAGTCTATGGTCTTCATTGGCTGAACAGTGTCTCTTTGCCCCGCCCTCAATCACTGTAGTTGTATCTGAGACTGGAAGAGTTTGGTTCATGTTGTTCATGTTGAGAAGACGCTGTTTTCTGCTGCCAAAGCAAATGCACTTTGATGAGACTGATGATGAGATTGATCACTGTGAATCAAGCGCTGAGATTCAGATATGATAATGAGCGTTTGGATTCTGACCAATCCCAACAGACTGGAGCATCTGACCAATCAGAGCAGAGCAGGCTATCAGAAAGGCGGGGTTTAGAGAGACTGAATCCTTGATCGAACCATTTCAGACACTGAGAGGAAAGAGCTGATGCTGCAGTGATATTATGAGAGAATGAAAGTGTTGTTTGAACTTGGATGCATGTAAACCTATTTTAGGAGATTCCATTAGGAGTCAACAAACAACATTAGGAATCCATATAGCATAATGGCACATTAAAACATAAATAAAACATTTATGAAGCCGGGACTGTTCACAATTAAAGTGAATTCAGGTTTTCACATTCGCTTCTCAAATATGTAAGCAAAACCCGAGCCACACACCTACTCACACTAACCCAAAGCGATGATTATTCATGTGCTGCTGCCTTAGAAAACATCTGCGAGCTGCAAAACCTCCGAACAAAAGAGCCGTAATTAGGGCCAGATTCCAGGAAGGTGTGTCACAGTTACTCAGATTCACATTTAGTAAGTTATTTGAAGTCTGGAGACGATGGAGGGCTGGTCTGTGGCCTGCAGTCGGCGAGCTCTTTGTGAGCAGTGCTATTATTGAGTGTTTCATTCACACAGATAAGGAATATCTAGCTGCAGGGAGTCTGCTGTAAAGAGTCAGAAAAGGCTTTTTGTTTCGCTGCCAAGACACAGGGACGACGTCTGCTCAGATGTAATGGCTTGTTTCGGAGGCTCTGCCCATACGTGTGTTTGAGAGAGAGCGTAATCTCAGATAGCTAGATTGAATCTACACAGCTGATGTTTCAAAAAGTAGCCAAGATACAGTCATATCATGGTACTTTTGATAATATGTTTTCTGGTAGTCTTTTCTGTTTCTCAGTTTGTCGATTCTTGTCATGTTTCTGTTATGTAAGGTGTTGTTTGAACACAGTTTGTCTTGCACTCTGAACAAAAGCTTTACCACTATCCTGTCATAGACTCCCTGTAATTAATCCATCATTTATTAAGCTTTAATCTGCTGGCGGCGGCGGGTGTATGAGTGCGAGTGTTTGAAGTGCTCCTATTATACATTTTATTTACATTCCAGCAAGTTCACTTAATATATGAGTCAGGGTTTCAAAGCATTAAAAAAGTTCCAAAAAGTTTTTCATGATCAGGTTTATAATCTGTCACTCACATGAGATCCACCAATAGCAAACCACAACCATCCAATCAGTTCCCCACAGACAAAATAAAGCCCCGCCCTACTTTTGTTCTTGTTTGAGAAGCGTTTCACTCGATATACGGCACAATAGGGAAGAAAGGGCATCTAGCTCAACTTTCATGCCAACTTTAAACAGGAGCTACTGTACCTTTAAGACTGCTGTATGTAAATGAGCACCGCTGATCTCCACATTATGCTGTGTTTCAAGCAGTAATTCATCATGATGGGTCAGCTTCAGTGAAGAGGTGTTGATGTGTGAATGGGGGCGGGGATATGTTAATGAGCTTGTGATGTCACACTTATGATGAATATTTCTTTTTGCAGTTCAGATTCAGTATTCACTGTGTGTGTGTGTGTGTGTGTGTCCTGTGGGTGGTTTCATGATGCCGCTGATGGTCTCAGGAGTGTGTGTAATGTGATTTGTGTGGTGAGATAAGCTTATTTGAGGATCTGTGTTAGTAGAGGCTAATTCAATTAGAGCTCAACCTCTGCTTATCTGTCTGTCTGTCTGTACATCTGCTCACATATACAACACTAACACTCACATTCATGCTTGCAGGCATCTGCACTGTATAGAATAAAGTAAGCTTTGCTTTAGGACACACACACACACAATTGCTCCACAGCAGCTACATCAATTTATCCACTAACCATTCAGAAACATCTAAAAGTTGTAACTTCTTCCTGAGTCTCTCCATCAGTGTCGACTCCGGTTTGAACAATGTAAGGCTGAACACCGTTACTGACAATCCTCATTTTGGCTGCGTGAGATTCTCCAGCTTTGTTGTTGTTGAGCTGTTAAAGCTCCGCCCTATTCTGGAAAGGGGGCGGGAGCAGCAGCTCATTTGCATTTAAAGGGACACACACAAAAATGGCGTGTTTTTGCTCTCACCCGAATAGGGGCAAATTTGACAAGCTATAATAAATGATCTGTGGGGTATTTTGAGCTGAAACTTCAGACACATTCTGGGGACACCAGAGACTTATATTACATCTTGTGAAAAGGGCATAATAGGTCCACTTTAAAATTTCTCTCTGAACTTTTCCCTGGAGCCCGTTTGAAAGCCTCAGTGAGTTGATGCATCTATACAGCAGATTTACTCACACACACACTCTTTTCTCACTGCTGTGTGTATGTGTGCTCCTCTGATAACTGTGTCTTTGTATCTGGCATAGCATAATTCAAATGTGTGGAATTTGTCTCATAGTGTGTGTGTGTGTGTGTGTGTGTGTGTGTGTGTGTGTGTGTGTGTGTGTGTGTGTGTGTGTGTGTGTGTGTGTGTGTGTGTGTGTGTCTGAACTGCTGAAACTTGTCTACATTTGCAATTAGCACTTTGTCTCTGAAGGTTGATTTTGGCATGTCAGATTTGAGATGACGAATGTTTCACACCCACCGAATGTCTTCATGCTTTTTTTCTCAACATTCAGAGGATGATAATTATGGTGCATTATGATATCATATCATTATCATGCTCTTCCTCTCATCTTCCACCGTTGTATTTAAACTAGGTGCCGTCGAGAAGCATTCAGAGAAAATAGCCTGGTTTTAAATAGAAAAGGGAACACAAGATGACTGCATAGTGCACAGTACAGTATGAAATCATGATAACCCTTACGAAAAAGAAGTTTATTCAAGTGTGTTATTAGTAAACTTCTTTTAAACTAAAAATAAATACATTCAGTCTACTTTTTATGTAAATATAGGCCTACTTAAATTGCACTTAGGTATACTTGACAGAAAAGTATATTTGGACTATACATGTACTCAATCTTTGATTGAGATATACTTAAAAATAATTAATTATTCTAAGTATGCTTGGCTTGGTATGTTTTCGCTGTTATACGGTAGGGGGCGCTATTACGCTTCTTCTAGTACAGAATCTCCGGATCAAAACACAGGTGAAGAAGCAGAAACAAGTGATATAAGATTGCTTACGCGAATGTAAAATAATGCGATCATCAAACATTAAACATCATAAAAATCAAACTGTCTAACGTTACTGAATGAAATGATGAACCCATGAAGAGGACACGACTGTGAAGCTTTGGTGGTGCTAATGGACTCGATCTACTCCATCTGTGTTTGATCATCCCTCTGAATCTGGACCTGTTTTAGTCTTTGACAAAAATGCAATGTTTCTTAGATTTTTGTTTACAATGTAATACAACTTACCCACATTTAAGTGTTGATATAAAGGATGCATGAATCACTTTTAATTCAATTAGTGTAATTCTGTAATGCAGTTGGCAGTCCAAATGAGTCAAGAAAAAGATTAAACCTATTGGAAATGGAGTGTGATGTTGCATTGTGGGATACAGTATCTCCTGAAGTGTGTTCTGATTGTACGGTTCACAGTAGATGTCGTATGCTGAGGTGTGTGTGTTAAACGCTTGTGTTTCTTCATCAGCTGTCTCTGCTGGCGAACCTGTCTGTGGCCAAACTGTGGTCACTCAAACTCCATGCTAATGAACCGGTTCACCACATCATGACCTTCGACCCCAGCGACAACAACTACCTGTATCTCATGACCACACACCATGTGAGTACAAAACATATCATACACTACATACTTTTGATTTAAGGCTCTGATATATTCACCGCAACGTTGGTCCTTCTCTTAGAAGTTTGAAACACCTCTGCACTGATATACTGTTACTTTAAGTTAGAGTCACAGCTTCAGTTTCTGCTATAAAGCATCTCTCCGGTGGGTTCATGTTTTCACTTGTGTCTGACCTCGACCGGCTGAACAGAAGAAATGAACCGGAGATTTACACCTCAGTTCGTTCTTCGATTTCACTTGAAGTATATCGGGGCTTTAAGTGTCTTCAGCACATCCTCAAACGCAATGACTGATATCAGCTTAAATCTGTTGAAAGTGTGCGTGAGCAATGCTGAATTATTGCTCATGGTAACACTTTATAATAAGGTTTCATTTGACTTCTTCTACATTTATTAATCTTAGCTGATGCTAATTTCAACATTTAATAATAGATTTTTAAAATCCAAAGTTGTGTTCATTAGTTAATGCACCGTGAACTAACATGAACAAACAATGAACAGCTTTATTTTTTATTAACTAACAAAGGTTAATAGATACTCGAACAAATGTATTGCTCATTCATAGTTTGTGTTAGTTAATGCATTAACTAATGTTAACAAATGAGATTTTATCATAAAGATCATTATATTACAAAGATATTTTAAGCCATTTGTGTCATATATTTATGGAAGCTTGTTTCCGCCAATGAATAAAACATTTTAAAAAGTCATTGCGACATTTTATCTCACAATTCTGACTTTTTTCTCACAATTGTGAGGGTTTTTTTCTTGCAATTCTGACTATTTCTTTCAATGTTGACTTTTTTCTGTACAATTATGGCTTTTTATCTCGCAATTGCGAATTTGTATCTTGCGATTCTGACTATTTTTAACGCAATTCTGGCTATTTCTCGCAATTCAGGCTTTTTTCTGTCAATTACAAATTTATCTCGCGATTTTTACGATTTCTCGTAATTCTGACTATTTATCACAATTGTTAGTTTATATCCCGTGATTCTGACTATTTCTGGCAATTCAGACTTTTTTTCTCGCAATTCAGACTTTTTTTCTCACAATTCAGACTTTTTTTTCTCGCAATTCAGACTTTTTTCTCTCAATTGCAAATTTATCTTGTGATTCTTACCATTTCTTGCAATTCTGACTTTTTTCTTGCAATTCTGACCATTTCTAACAATTGCTAGTTTATATCCCATGATTCGGACTATTTCTGGCAATTCTGACTTTTTATCTCACAATTCTGACTTTTTTCTCACACTTGTGAGTTTTTTTTCTTGCAATTCTGACTATTTCTTTCAATTTTGACTTTTTTCCGTACAATTCTGGCTTTTTATCTCGCAATTGCGAATTTGTATCTCTCGATTCTAACTATTTTTAATGCAATTCTGGCTATTTCTCACAATTCTGACTTTTTTTCTCACATTTGTGAGTTTATATCTCCAATTCTGACTTTTTCTCGCAATTCAGGCTTTTTTCTGTCAATTGCAAATTTATCTTGCGATTTTTACCATTTCTCGTAATTCTGACTATTTCTCGCAATTCTGGCTTTTTTCCCTCCCGATTCTGACTTTTTTCTCGCAATTGTGAGTTTATATCTCGCAATTCAGACTTTTTTTCTCGCAATTCAGACTTTTTTCTGTCAATTGCAAATTTATCTCGTGATTCTTACCATTTCTGGCAATTCTGACTTTTTTCTTGCAATTCTGACTATTTCTCACAATTGCTAGTTTATATCCCATGATTCTGACTATTTCTGGCAATTCTGACTCTTTTTATTCACAATTCTGATTGTTTTCTCACAATTTCTAATATTTATCTCACGATTCTGACTATTTCTCATGATTCTGACTATTTCTCGTGAGTTGTGAGATAAAGAGTCGCAATTATCTTTTAAATGGTTTTATTCTGTGGCGGAAACAAGCTTCCATATATTTGATTAAAGCGGAGCTGCATTTAGCATGCACACGCTGTCTTCATCGCATTCAGACATCAAGTCTATTTCTGGGAGAGGTGATGAGAGAGTGTTGTGTGAATAATCATTGATGGAGGCTGTGAAACTGAACATACGACTGAATGTTAGTCTGATACTCAAGTGTTCGCTCACATCTTGTGTGTGGTGTTAGTACGCACGTGTGTGATTTGTGTGTTTATTTGTGCAGCTCCTGCATGTCGGTGTGGCGGCGTGTGGTCAGTACAACTCCTGCAGCGAGTGTTTGAGCGCCACTGATGCCTACTGCGGCTGGTGTACACTAGAGAAAAGGTAAACCTGCTCTACGCGTCAGCGCTTGTCTCATTCCCTCTTCATTTACTCTGAAATCAGGGAGAAATGAAAGACGCTTGAAGCCCCAGTCGAACCATAACTCCAAAATCTGAATGTTTGATAGGAATGTTGATGATGATTTTCCAGGATCATGTTTGTCTTATTTGACAAAAACACAATCAATGAGCCATTTGAGCCAAACTCATGAGCCATATGGACTACATTTTTCATCGTTTTTGAGCATTCGTCTCCATTCACTTTCTTTGTGTGGGAAAAAACAGTGCAAATTCTGCTGAATATTTTTGGTTTTGGTGATGGTCTCTTTGGTTTTGGACATGTCAGCTAACTCTCATTAGAGTATTAGTTGACTTTTAGGGTTGGGGTTATTAGAATAAGTTGACATGTAGTTGCAAAGTTACTTACAGTCAGTATGTCTGTTGGGGAAATTCAAAATAAGTGTTCGCAGATTTTCTTTTGTGTTTCGCAGCAGAAAGAGTCACAGGGCTTTGGAGAACGAACCCTTTGATATTTAGTGACAAAAATACACGTGTGGAATTTGTCAAATTGTGTGTTTGAATGAGATTTCAGATGTTTTGGGCTGGATTTCCTGTAGAGTTTATCTTTATTCAAGGGTTTTCCTGAATGCTTGGAATTTGAAGCAGACGTCACTGGGTGAAGGAGTGCAGCGATTCTGTGCTTCACTCATCTTTAACATTTATCCAACTCATGATGATTGTTCTCATGATAGAAGCTCTTTCAGAGGAAAATGTCAAACTGCACTGAGAGTCTTTTCATCCTGTGCGTGTGAGTGTGTGTGAGTGAGTGTGTGAGAGAGAGAGTGTGTGTTCAGTACATCCATTCAACAAAAACCAAACGTAACTGGTCAGACTAAGCGTTTTATCTGCATGTTTCTCTAAATTCATCACAGTCCCTCTAACCTGCTCTTATATCTTACCTTCAGAACGTCTCTGTCTTTTCTCCGGATGAGCTTCTATCAGGTTCTTGCTCTCAGCTCTGTATTTTATTGCTCATTACAGCAAACTAAAGAGACGTCCCTGATGTTTAGACTTTTTACTCCCTTATAGTCCACACTCGTTTATAAATGACATTTTCTGAGCTCAGGGAATTCAGTTAATGCTGTTTTATGCTTGTTCAGTGGGTCTTTAGATTAATGGACTTATTATTAGGATCAAAAGATAGGGCCCACTTGACAAAATTAAAGTTTATTTAATTACATTTACATTTATGAATTTGGCAGATGCTTTTATCCAAAGTGTGTACATCTGTTCATGCTTTCTGTGGATATCAAACCCATGACCTTGCCATTGCTATTTATGATTTATGGATTATAATTACAGACAGAGTATTAAATATTTGGCCCAAGAAGCTTCATATGCTTATCAAACATTTTTCTTCATTATTGTTAACTAGGGATTTAATGATATTCAAACTGAACTGAAAAACTGCATATACTGCAATGCACTACCCACGGTATGAACAGCAATACTCTCGTGGTGTACCGAAAGTGCCCCGTCCCCTGCCGCCAAGCCCCGCCCAGCCCTGGCCCATTGGACCTACACAACTAATATAGCATTGTAGCCTAACCACCATTAACCACCAGTAATCTCAATAAGCTCCGCGTTTTGTTACTTTTCATAAGAAACAAAGTGTCATATTTCTAATTCTTTCCATTTTTATCACAAAATTCAAACAAAAAATGCCGTTTTGTTGCTCTTTAAAGTGGCGTGACAGATCACTGTATAGTCGCCTCATTTCAAACGGTGGCGCGTAGCGCGAGTGAACGTGATCATCTCTTCCTATTTAATATTATAGTTAAAGAATAAACATGAATGAACATCTGAAGGTATGTTGAAAGATACAGTACAACTTACTGAAACGCATAATAGCTAGTGTAATCGCTCAAGCAGTGTTTCAACGGCGGAAAGACGTCAGTAAAACAGCTTGTAAACATTGTGTCACGTAGTATTTACCTCAGGGCGAGTCTGCAGATTGTTAGTTCGCCAGAGAAATGAACTCTTTTGCTAAATACATGCACTATATTAGCTTATATATTCATTATATTCTACTTATGTTGTTTGTGATGTCTTGATTACACAGCCACTGTGTAAATGATAATATATTTTAAGAACAAATTGGAGTAAACACATAACTTTATAATTAGATTTACAGTGAGTTTCCCTATATGTGCGCTGCAGGTGTTCGATTCAGAAGGACTGCTCCAGTGGGAATCTGAGCCGCTCGTGGATCAGCAGTGTTGATGGCGTCCAGCAGTGTCCCTCCATGACCGTCACCCCCTCCGAGATCAGCCGCTCCGCACACATGACGGTATTCCACATTAACACACATTCAAACCAATGCACTAAACCAGAGGCTCTCAGTACCAGCTTTATGAAATCAGGTAGATTCTAGTTTTCTACAATGTTCCCTGTTTCAGCATTATAGGGCACCTATAATGCCCCTTTTACAAGATGTAATATCAGTGTGTCTCCAGAATGTGTCTGTGAAGTTTCAGCTCAAAATCCCCCACAGATCATTTATTATATCCAAATTTGCCCCTATTTGGGTTGAGCAAAAACACGCTGTTTTTGTGTGTGTCCCTTTAAATGCAAATGAGCTGCTGCTCCCGCCCCCTTTCCAGAAGAGGGCGGAGCTTTAACAGCTCAACAACAACAAAGCTGGAGAATCTCACGCAGCCAAAATGAGGATTGTCAGTAACGGTGTTCAGCCTTACATTGTTCAAACCGGAGTCGACACTGATGGAGAGACTCAGGAAGAAGTTACAACTTTTAGAATGAAACTGGACGTTTCTGAATGGTTAGTGGATAAATTTATGTAGTTGCTGTGGAGTTGATTCAACTCATCCACTAGCATGTGCCGTCATGTTCATCTTTTGTGTTGAATTGACCCTCGTTTGTGAAGCAGTCCGGCGTAAAATGACGGCATGTCAACAACACTCTACTACAACAACTCTTCCTCTTCTCTAAAGCAGCCCAACATGGCCCCGCCCCCTTTGTTGTGTGTTCTCGGGGGCGGGGTTTATGTAAATTTTAGGGTTAATCATGTCACTAACCAGGAAGAAGCTCATTGTAGTCCCTACCAGCCATTTGTTGTAGTCCTTAAAAAGCGAATTCTTTAAAGGAAAATATCTTTGTTTGCATTGAACTTTGAGCGTCGTAACTGTGCAGATGTTGTTGTCAAAACTGCTAATAAACGAGATAATTAAAATAAACATGGAAGGAAAAGGAAAAAATCACAGACACATACTGTATACAAAGGGAAAAAAATCAAAAACAAATAACCAATCTGCAAATTATCGAATTATCATTCATCACAACATATACAGAGCACGATCACTTTTCAAACAACTTTCATTTAAATAATCATGCAACAATTGTTTTATAAAACATTATAATAAATTTCCATTTTGCTTCGCTTTAATTATGAGACATAACTCCAGATGTTTCTGTTTCCATCATCACTCGATCTCATTTGAATGAGAGATGTCTCTTCATTTTGTTGCACTTCAAAGCTTATTTTACACGGTCATTTGCATGACAAAAAGTAATATAATTACCTCTCGTTTTTGAGCATGTTTGTGCAATGAACTGATTTGCATAATTCCTTGCAAGTGAAACAACAGAGTCTCGTACACTGAAAACAACACGCATTTGAATCTTCAGATATGAGGAGGATTAATATTTGTGCAAACAGACATTTTAGGATTTAGGACATCTCAGATTGTGGGCTGTTTTCCCCACATAAACACTGGGAATAAGGTTCTGCTCCTAATGTGGCAGACTGGAAGATCTTGATGGGAAGGAGCTTCTGTCCTGGATGAATCTGATCCAGGGCCTGAGGAAATGACTCTTCAGACCAAACAGGAAACAGGAAACAGGAAACAGGCACCATGTCAGGAAGTCTACCATCCTGACAACAATAGAGCTCAATGTGGCGTGTGATGGCAGAGATGAGCGTCTGAAAAGAGCCGGCTGGAATATTTCCTCACCTCAGTTTCTAAACTTTCAGATTAAAACATGATCATATCTAGAGTCATTGTGTGTCACATTCAGAGACTCTAATGAGGAGAATGAAGTCTGTTGACATGCGTGAAGAATCTTGTATTATTGAGGATGAAAGTCATGAAAAATGGTCATATTTCACCCTCAAACCCAATTGTGCATAAACAAAATGAAACCAAATGTTCCCTTTCGTGGGAACTATCAACGCTACGTCAATGACGTGATGGGTTCCCATCACGTCATTGACGTAGCGTCTCGTTCCCTTACTCAGGGAACAAGGGTTACATCAGTAACCCGAGACGATTTCTGTGTGTGTGTGTGTGTGTGTGTGTGTGTGTGTGTGTGTTCCTCTCAGAACGTGGGGATCCTGATCCACGGCAGCGTTCCGGATCTGCAGGGTCTGCGGGTGGAGTGTGATTTCGGGGTGGGAATCGCCACAAACGCCACCGTGCATCTGGACTACGGCACGACTCAGATCCAGACGTGTCCTCTGCCTCCGCCTCACATGTATCCCACAATCCCCTCTGGCAGAGGTGCATACACAAACACAGCTGCAGTAAACATATGTAGTAAATCCTTGTCTAATTCTTTGGTGAATACTTCTTTCTTACTTTTTATTGTTCTTATATGAACGAACCTGTCAAAGGCTTTTCAGTGCAAGGCGAGACAAAAGGCAGCCAGAAACACACAGTGTACTGAGGACTTTTGAAGTTTTGCTTATTATATGTAGTTTAGTGTCATGATGCAGCTGAATGTGTCTCTGTTCAGATCACATCACTGTCCCCGTGGCGATCAAGGTTAATGGTGTTCCTGTGGTTTCTGGAGGTTTCATCATTTATGAGTGTGAACGAATGGGAGCGATCAACTTCACAAATGCGTGAGTAAACACACACACGCTCACACACACTTGTATATGTGGTTTACGGGGACTCTCCATAGGTGTAATGGTTTTTATACTGTACAAACCGTATTTTCTATCCCCCTACACCTAAACCTACCCATCACAGGAAACTGTCTGCATTTTTACATTTTTAATAAAACATTTTTTAGCATGTTTTTAAAGCTATTGAAATATCAGTGTAATACCCATGTCATTATACAAATTTGTGTCCTCATGAATCACAAAAACGTGCACACACTCACACACGCACACATGCATGCTCACACTCACTCACACACTCACACATGCATGCTCACACACACTCACACACGCATGCTCACACACACACACACACACACTCACACATGCATGCTCACACACACACACACACACACTCACACACACACACACACACACACACACACTCACACATGCATGCTCACACACACACACACACACTCACACATGCATGCTCACACACACACACACACACACACACACACACACACACATACTGGTTTTTGTGGTTTACGAGGACTTTGATGCTCAAACCAGTAGGATTGTGGTTTAGGGGGACACACCTTTCCCGATGCCCTACAGTGATGATAAAATTATCAAAAATTTTGTTTTGATCTGCAGATCACAAATCTGGCTTTAAAGTTTCTTTACACACAACAGAACGGAAAATATGACAACCTGATATATCAGTGGTATACAAGGACATTCCCGCCCATCTTAAAATGTTCCCGCCTATGACATAATTGTGATTTTTGGGTACAACCTGATTTATGAGGACACCTATTGTACAATACACAAAACATGTCATTTCTCTGGATTACAGGGACCAGTGTGTTTTACAGGTACATGACCACACACAACACACAAACCTGACGACATGGTGTATTACTAAGACTGAGGTGATTAATGAGTACCGGTTCCTCAATACAATACACACCTGACACACTCCAACATTACAGGGACTAGTGTGTTTAATGGTACATGACCACACACAACACACAAACCTGACGACATGGTGTATTACTAAGACTGAGGTGATTAATGAGTACCTGATCTTAAACACAATACACACCTGACACACTCCAACATTATAAGGACGGATGTGTTTAATGGTTCATGACCACACACAACACACAAACCTGACGATATGGTGTATTAGCAAGACTGAGGTGATTAATGAGTACCTGATCCTCAATACAATACACAACTGACACACTCCAACATTACAGGGACCAGTGTGTATTAGAAGTACTTTAATTATGACTTAAAATAACAACATAAACATTGAGTTTTTCCGGTTTTAACCATGTAATACCATCATGGCATGCCATTTTAAGGGGAAAATGAAATCCACAACTAAAAAACTAGGTCAATAACACATGCACAACTGTGTAATCTGTGTAATCAGAAAGCATACAGCATCATTACTGTTTTGACATATTGAAATGGCAACCATTCAAAACTTTGAAAAAATGTGAACAGAATTGTTGAGTCAAGTCACCTTTATTTATAAAGCGCTTTTTAAACTACATATTGTTTCAAAGCAGCCCTCATAACAGGAACATTGTTCAACAAAGATTGTTTGGGCTGTACAGCAGCTCTAGAAGAGTATCGTGTCATTGTTCAGCCCGAGTCAGTTCAGTGTTGATTCAATTATGTTGTAAAACTCATCAGTTATTAATTTAGTTCACTTCATCTATACAGCAGCAGCAGCTCTGGAGACAACAGTGATGTCATCGTCCAGCTCAGTTCAGTTCTCATACAATAGTGTCAATGCAGTCAGATCAATAATAATGTTGAATATTAAGTTGTCATGTTTTTGTGACAAACTACTGCTTTAAAGAACAGTTAAACTTTAGAGATTTACAGAGTGAAGTCTTAGTATATTCATGCTCTAGAATGAAACTAACATAACCAACAACTAAAATAATAATCCTTACAGAACAGCATCAAATGAGACACAATGTAACATCACTTATTTTGTGCTTTTCTTTTCAAGCTAATTCCTTGATTTCTTACAAAATCTCTTGTGTTTTGTCCACAATTTTCCTTTGGTTATATGTGCCTTAAAATGATCAATTACAGCTGTAACTTCAGCATCTGACCAGCAAACCTTTTGTCCTTTCCGTATTGTCCTTTTCCTTTCCGTTTTTTAATTTCTGCCGAACTCACATTCTCTGTACAGATGAATACATACTTTATTAAGCTCCCACTTTTTGAAAGCTCATGTACTTACAATGATGGTCGTACTCTAATTTAAACCTCAGGTACCTTGACAAACTCAGCAGTTTTCCAAATGGGCATCTTCTGAACATCTGCAAGAAATCAGTTATATACTGATCAGAAAACTAAGATTTAACTCTCAAATACCTAGAACTTAAAACTGGTTATACACCTGATATCTAAAAATAAAATTTCAAAATGACACAAAATATTATTCTGGAGATTAAATGTTATCAGCCTGTTAAAGGGATAGTTCACCCAAAAATGAAAATGTGATGTTTATCTGCTTACCCCCAGCGCAGCCAAGATGTAGGTGACTTTGTTTCTTCAGTCGAACACAAATGATGATTTTTAACTCCAACCGTTGCAGTCTGACAGCTGTATAATGGGTGTCAATGGAAACACAATTTATAAGAGTCAAAACATATACATAGACAAATTCAAATGAAACCCTGCAGCTCGTGACGGCACATTTATGTCCTAAGACACGAAAAGATCGGTTTGTGCGAGAAACCGAACAGTATTTATATAATTTTTTACCTCTAATACACCAGTGAGGTCTGATCGCGGTCTGACAGCGGAAGTAATGTCTGGCACTCATTGAAGTATATGCTCGAGACATCACTGCTGTTGTCAGAGCGCGATCAGACATCACTAACCGAGTGCTGAACGCAGTTGGACATGGTGTATTAGAGGTAAAAAATTATATAAATACTGTTCGGTTTCTCGCACAAACCGATAGTTTCGTGTCTTAGGACATCAATGTGTCGTCACGAGCCGCAGGGTTTAATTTGGATTTGTCTGTGCATGTTTTTTGACTCATAAATTGTGCTCCCATTGACACCCATTATACAGCTGTCAGACGGCAATGGTTGGAGTTAAAAATCATCATTTGTGTTCGACTGAAGAAACAAAGTCACCTACATCTTGGATGCGCTGGGGGTAAGCAGATAAAGATCAAATTTTCATTTTTGGGTGAACTATCCCTTTAAACATTTCCAAGTGTTTTACCAACGAAAATGATAAACTCATTTGTATCAACCAGATTTACAATGTTGGTGCAACCCTGATTCCAATAATATTCTTATAGAAAAGTTGCACTATATAAGTGCAAAAATCTCTGTATATAATAACTGATTATTGCTCATTAATTATTACAATTAATGGCAAAAGGAATGTTTGGAAATATAAACTGATATTTCCTACTGACACACTACAGCAATAGATATAAATAACTGGCTTAAAACCATTTTTCTTTCGTGAAAATACAAATGTTAAGTTGAACTATAAATATATAATTGTATCTATGCATTGTATTTATGGCAATAATCTAAAATAATAATAAACATAAACCTGTTCGTTAACACATACCAGCATTACTGGAGACGCCTGCGCAGCTCCAGCAGGAACAACATCCTGAGAAACACTTTCATCAGGATCAATGGCATCAGGATCCATCATACTGATCTCATCTTGAAGAAAAACAGAATTTTAAAACACAAGAACATCTTCGGTTTAACCTGTTTTCAAAAGTAATTTATGAAACTTTATGCTGTTTAATAATAAATAAAAATAATAATAATAATAATAACTAATACTTTTAGATGACTATTATTAGAATTATTGCCAAGACAGAAATATACTACTACTGTAAATGAAAAATTATTTTACAATACGACATTACAATATTTCTATCTTCATTTCTTCGCTTAAACTGTTTCAGTGAAAACAGGTTTATAAATGCATCTTATTACAAATCAGGTGAAATACTTGAAACAACTGGCCACACAAATTTTGTAAATAATGCAAATGTGAAATGTGTAACTGGTGCTCGTTGCGTTCCCAAATGCATGTTAAACTCAAGGCACATGCTGAGATAGAGTTCACTGCATTCATTCCCTGTGAACTGAGACGTGGAAAACACCGAATCACAAGATGATCGAGTGAGCAAAGTGTGCTCTCCACTTTGAAATGGGGAGCGCAACGGACTACAGTCTTAATAAATTATCAGCTTTTGCAATTTGATAAGGGCACAAAGCCACATCGTGCTGTTGATTTTAGTTTGTTTGAGAGATGCTTCGCCAAAGCACTGAAACAAATCACAAAGACCAAAATTTATCTTATTATGAGGTAGTGCTGGGCGGTATACCGGTTCATACCGAATACCGGTATTTATTTTTGTTATGATATGAATTTTGATGATACTGCAATACCGGTATGTGTCGCTTAACCAACGTTCAGAACGCGGCGCAGCGTCACTGTTTGAGAGCGTCCCGTTTCACTGTTGCACTGTAGTGAGAGAGCACAGCTGAGATCGCATCACAGTAAGTCCGAAATCACCCCCTAAAGCCTCATTCACTATTCCCTACGTTATCCACTTATATTATTCACTTGAAAGAGTGAATGAAAACGAGTGAGTGAATTCGGACAGCCGTTGTGTGTGCATCGGCTGTACACTCATTGTGGTGCATTGTGGGATTGATTGAGTGCACTCAATAACGTCCACTATGGTTTCGGACGCCACTACAAATGGCTGTCGCCTCAAATAATGCCCTATTTGAGGTTATAGGGGGCGATTTCGGATTCAGTCCTTGATTACAGCTGAGAATTCAACCAACACGCGACGCGCGAGATAGAGCGGTTTCTGCGCGGAGCGCCGTGATGAGATAAACAACTTTCTCCACATGGATCATATTATATAGACCGGAGCGAGCATGTTTACGTTTTTTATGGACCTATTTCATGTACTCTAGTGCTGTAAACATGAACCAGCAGCGTGTATGCGCACATATTTCATCACGTCTTCTTCAAATGAAATGTAACGTTATGCAAAGGACACTGAACTGTAGGCTATGTCTGATCACGATCGCGATGACACGATGGGTTATTCTGCTACACAGAA
>NC_063055.1:39243806-39246306 GCF_018812025.1 Megalobrama amblycephala
GCTGACAGCGTCAATCACTTTTATTATGTTACAGTCGCTGGCACCGCTTCCGCTTTCCGGTCATGAGTATGAGGTAACGCAGCTCTGTTTATCATATTAGATACATTTGAGAGTGTTGAAAATGATGTTATAACGTTACTCTGTGCGTTCACTCGGCGGCTGCTGTGAGACACTGTTACACACTGCAGTAAGATAGATCGATTTTACAATATCATATTAAATGCTGGATGTCTTGTGTTGATAAATGGCATGCAATTAATTTTAAAACGTATTGTATGATGGAGAAAATTCTGTATTACTGTTACTAAAAATAAAGCTGCATCTGATTATGCTACGTTAGCTACTTCACAAAATAGAGTTTTCCTCTGAGGCATGGTAAAGCATGGTACTCGCAAAAAATCAATAAGACTAAATATGTTGAGCTATATAACAACAATTAGTTTTCTGTCTATAAATATATCAAAACAGTTGTTCCCTTGTCTATTAAAACATGTAAATATTAAAGCATCTTTGGTGTTTCATGGTTTCTACAAAATAAACCGGAAACCGAGGGTAACGCGGGTATGACGCAATTGACAGGCGACTCCTCACACGTCCCGGAGCCTTGGTTAAAATGGCAATAATATAATATAATATAATTATTAATATAATTAAAATCAATAATAGTAAATTCAGGCAAGGCTAAGCAAGCAAACTTTTAGTGTTTGAATGAGAACAACAATATAACAACTGACAACATCCCTGTACTCAGTGATCAGGGCAGATGGTTAATGATTTATTTCGAATGATTTAATTTGAAGAAGAGTATTGTGACTTTGTTCTGATCTGATAGTGTTGAGTACCAATCAAACAAGCCTACAGAATGTGACATGACTGGACACTACTGGATCTTCTATCGCAGTTTGATCCTAAAATCCTAAAAGATCCTTATAGGATCAAATAATAATAAGATTGTACCGGACACTAAACTAAAATCCTAAAAGATCCTTATAGGATCAAATAATAATAAGATTGTACCGGATACTAAACTAAAATTAATCAAATTTTTATCAGAACACTGTCTATCCACCTACTGTATTGAAATAATCTACTGGGGAAAAAAAATAATAATAAAATTGTATTTTAATGACAAATTAAGTATTATAATGAGGATCCTTCAGGACTTGATAACATTCCAGGAGCGATCCTGCGCAAATTCCTGCAGGATTGTTTGACTTGATGAAATATGTCTCATCAATGATTAACAAAGACAAGTCCAGGCCTTCTCTCTTATGTTTTATTTCTACATTTTCTGCTTTTTTGTCGATGGTTTAGAGTTGTTTACTGCTTACGCCCAAAGAGATTCATTCCACGCGTGAGTGTGAAACATTAGTTTCATTAGGCTTTGCTGCGCTACTTTTCCCTTCAAAACAACAGACTTTGAGCTGATAGTCCAGCCAGACTGTTTTGTAAACGAGTTATACACAGTTATAAACATGCAGTTACAAGTTGCTTGACAGAAAAACATCTTACCGTGTAGTGCTCTCCAGTGCGCACAGCTGACCTGCAGCGAAGTGAAGGACTCGAGTCTGAGTGAAACCCCGCCCACTCGCCTGTGCCCACTGCGCACTACAAGCTGACGCTGTGGGCGGAGTCTGCGTATGGGCGTGGCGTGTAACCCCTCCCACACCTCGTCCATCAATCCTTGTATTTTCGAGCAAAACAAGACAGACAGCTGGTGGTCTGGACATGTTTAATTTGTTTTACCCACTGTTGTCCAAGATTTACAGACTAAAAAATCATCATAGAATTAAACTGAAAATTATGGGAATTACTGATTATGAAAATTAAATATCTTTAAACTATTTCAGCATCTTTTTTTTTTTTTTTTTTTTTTACAATATTTTAAAACAAATTATTACTGTTATAGTTGACAATTTGCTAGTCTTTTCTTCTCTATTGTGGCCTTTGGAGTTTACGTGAATCTAAACAAATAATGATGTGCACGGATAGATCATTTATACAGTTTTTCTCAGTCGCTTTGGTGCATTTCTCACATCACTATTTACATTTGCACAACAGTTAGTTCAACCTCCACAACATTTAGTCATTTGTGCACATCATAGTAGCAGTTTCTCATTCCTTCGAACAAATTGCAAATGCTTTTGGACATGCATCAATCGCTTTCATACAACTCTCTGCTATTTACAACATTATCATTTGCTTATGTCATGTCAGTCAAAATTAACTATACTTGTGAATGCTGAATAGTCATTCCATACAAAACTAATAGTCCTCATTTCATTGCTTGAGTCATTACATACAAAAATGTTAAACTAGTTGTCAAAATCTGTCAAGCAAATTTTACAAATTTTTTTTAAAATCTTTTTTTACCTGAAAATGTCTCCTAAATTGAACAGTTTCTCTCAGGTGAATCTCAACTTTCACTGATGAGAAGGGGTGTGTGAAGCATTAGTTGCAACCAATGATAAGCCACTTCTCTACAATCACTGTCAGAGCT